>NW_007726251.1:169035-232544 GCF_000696425.1 Galeopterus variegatus
CGGGAGGGCCGCTGCGCTTCCCAAGTGGCGCACTAGCGCAGTGCGCCACCAGGCCGGCCCATTTTTTTTTTTTTTTTTTGTCTTTTTCCATGTCCGGCAATGGATCACAACCCTCAGTGTAGCCCCGTGCCGGACCGGGACGGCAACGGGATCGCAACCCTCGGTGTTGCCCCCGTGCCTCGCTCAGCCAGTGAGCGGGAACCGGTCTGTATGTGGGATCCGAACCCTCGGTGGGAGGGCTGCCGCGCTTCCCAAGTGGTGCACTAGCGCAGTGCGCCACCGGGCCGGCCCCTGAGATAGTTCTTAAGTCTCGTAGCTCTTCCGTCTGCTGCTCCCCATCTGTTCATCTTTCTCAGGCTGACCGGCTTCCCGCTCCTAACATGGATAATCTGACCCTTATCTCCTTATCTCCTTTCTTTTCTGCCTCACCCAATACAGTAGACACTAGGGGTGGGATCTTCTAGCTCATGCCTGCCCTTTCTCTGAGAATTTCCAACACACACACAGACACACACACACACACACACACACACACACACACACTTCCCGTGTGGGCCCTCTGCAGCTGTGTTTGAGCGTGTGCCTTGCCCCGTGGCAGTGTTAATTGGGCCAGGGTGTACGTGACTCACAACTAGACTTTGGAATTGGGTTTGAGATGCTAGTTGCAGCCTGAGTTGGTCTCCTGCATTCAGGAGATGCAGAGAGGTCTTTGCCATGTGAATGTTGAATAAGTGACCACTGGTCTCTAGAGAAAGAGTGAAGAAGGATGCAGATTCTCATAAAGGAGCAAAGATGAGGCTGGAGGAGAGTGTAACTGCCTAAGGGTGTGATACTTTCCCATCTCTGTTTCCTGACCTTCCAGAGTTTCTGCCTTTGGGTCCCTTGAGACTCATAGTAAATGTCTTATAAGTCTGTATGCATTAGGATATACTTGACTGCAGGTAAGAGATAACCTAAATGATAGTGACTTGAACCACTATCACTACCACTAGGACACATTGTTTCCTTAAGAATTCTGGAGGCAGACAGAGTCAGGGTTTGTTCAACTAAGCCATGTCATCAAGGACAGAGGCTCTTTCCATCTTTTAGCCACTTGGCATTTTGACTTTTCATTCTTATGCATATGGCCTCATGATCACATTATGGCTGCCAGAGCTCCAGACATCATGTCCTCACATCACTGCATCAAATAAGAAGGAAGGGAGCAGAAGGGAATGGGGCTCAATTTTTTGTTAATAATGAAAAATTCCTCTTTCTCAGAGGCCCCACAGGAGACTTTCTTATGTCTCATTGGCTAGAACTGTGTCACATATCTCCACTACCTACAAGGGAGGTTAGAAAAGTGAGTCCCTGACAAAGGGGAATTGGATTGGATTTCCGTGGTTAGCTTAGACCAACTATGACTCATGGGGCTGGCAGGACATCTGCTTCTCTGAGATCCAGGGATTTCCTCCCTGGATCTCAGCAGGGAAGAAGAGGAAGAGGGGGAGGAAGATGGGGAGCTGGTGTTGCATAGAAAGCAGTATCTGCCACACCTTCCCAAAACTTCCTGTTCCATTTAAACTAATTTAATTGTATTTGTTACTTGTAAACAAGAGAGTCTTGACTAAGATGCCTGTTAAAGGGGAATACCTCTTTCTCCATTTCTCAGATTTACCTAATCACCCTTGGCCTCTTGCCCCTCCACCCCTCACTTCTCCTCAGAGAGGTCGAGTGGGGTATCTGGTCGGTGTGGGACATGTTTCTCCACTGTCAACGATGTGGCTTGGGGGGATGTGGTCTCTTTCTCCCTTTCCAGTGGGACCTGTGGGACAGCAATTAGTGTACATGCTCAGACCCAAACTTTCCTTTAGGTGGGCTGCCCCAATGTCTAGATTGGAGATCAGAAATTGGTTTTCACACTCAAGCTACATCCTCCCAGATCACTTATAACAGTAATAAAAAGGGCATTTTGTAAGGTGACATTTTTGTCAGCTACATAATGTGTGGGACCCATTGCAAAATAAAAATTACCAAGAATTTCTGGATGGCGATGGTAGAACATTAAACCAAGTGCAGGGCCCTGTGCAACTCACACAGGCCCCATGCCCAGGAATTCAGTCATGCACCTGAGTTCTGCATCTGTTGACCCTTTTGTCTTATTTCTCAATTGGTTCAGAACTTTGGTGAGGAAGGGGGTGTCCTTTATTGGGCCTTTTTGAACCCCAATGACACCTAACATTAATTTTCAGAACATCTCCCTTTACTTCCCTTTTTCCCAATGGCCTCATACACATGCGTATACAGCTCTCAGTCATGTCAAGGTAGCTTAGGTTCACCCCTATATTTTGAAATTCATCTTTAAACCTCATCGTGAAAATTATAGTGATGAACATGCAGAATATGGGCTTTGGAGTATACAGACTTGAGTTCCGATTTTCCCCCACCATTCAGTAGTGGATGGATTTAGATTAGTTACTGATCCTCTAGGAAATCTAGTTTCCTCATTTGTAAGATGGCACACTGTAGAGAGTGATTAACAGTTTCTTTTTTTTTTTTTTTTTTTATAAAAGATGACCGGTAAGGGGATCTTAACCCTTGACTTGGTGTTGTCAGCACCACACTCACCCAGTGAGCTAACCGGCCATCCCTATATGGGATCCGAACCCGTGGCCTTGGTGTTATTAGCACCACACTCTCCCGAGTGAGCCACGGGCCGGCCCAGATTAACAGTTTCTGAAGGGATATCATAGTCATATCACTTCCTTCCTTTTCCTCCCTCTCTTGTTCTCTTCTTCCCTTGTCTTCTCCTTCCTCCCTCCCACCTTTTCTTCCTTCTTTCCTTTCTTTTATTCAATTGTTATCAAGTGTTCCATGTGCCAGGCACTGCAGTAAGTGTTGAAATTACAGAGTTTAAAAAACATAGTCCCGGGGCCGGCCCGGTGGCGCACTGGATAGTGTGCCGCTTGGGAGGCGCGGCAGCGCTCCCGCCCGAGGGTTCGGATCCCACATACGGACCGGCTCCCGCTCACTGGCTGAGCGAGGCATGGGAGCAACGCCGAGGTTTGCCATCCCGTTGCCGGTCCCTGGTCCGGTACGGGGGCAACACTGAGGGTTGCGATCCGTTGCCGGACACGGAAAAAGAAAAAAAAAAAAAAAAAAAAAAAAATTGTGACACTGAGGGTTGCGATCCGTTTGCCGGTCACGAAAAAAGACAAGGAAAAAAAAAAAAAAAACCACAGTCCCCTTCCCATCAATGAACAGGACATTATCCCTGTAAGGGTTTTTATTTTTGAATAAACTATTTTAGGTTTTGTTTTCTAATAGCTTTGTTAAGATGTAGTTTATATACCATAAATTTTAACACTTACAGTACACAATACATGGTTTTTGGTATATTTACAGAGTGACCCAACCATCACCATAATTTAATTTAATTTAATTTTTTAATTTTTAATTTTTAATTTTTAATTTTTTTGTGACCGGTAAGGGGATCGCAACCCTTGGTGTGGCGTCTCCCACACCGCGCTCAGCCAGTGAGCACACTGGCCATTCCCCTAAAGGATCCGAACCTGCGGCGGGAGCGTCGCTGCGCTCACAGCCCCGCACTCTCCCGAGTGTGCTACGGGGTCGGCCCACCATAATTTAATTTTAGAACACTTTTTTTTTTTTTTTTTTAAAGATGACCGGTAAGGGGATTTTAACCCTTGACTTGGTGTTGTCAGCACCACGCTCACCCAGGTGAGCCATGAGCCAGCCTTTAGAACACTTTCATTATCCCAAAAAGCATCCTTGTACCCATTAGCAGTCATTCCTATCCTACCTCCCTCCTCTTTTTCTCCACCCTGCCCCCACCTCCCAATCCCGCCCAGCCCAAGACAATCACTGATCTACTTTCTGACTCTGATTTGCCTATTCTGGACCGGTATGTAGTCTTTTGTGTCTGGCTTCTTTTATTTAGCATAATGCTTTCAAGTTTCATCCATGTTGTAGCATGTATCCGTACTTCATTACTGTTTATTGTTGAATAATATTCCATTATATGAATATACAACCTTTTGTTTATCCATTCATCAGTTGATGGACATTTGGGCTGTTTCTACATTTTAATTATTATAAATGACACTGCTATGAACATTTGCACACAAGGTTTTGTGTGGACATGTTTTTTATTTGTCCTGGGTAGGCACCCAGGAGTAGAATTGCAGAGTTATAATGATAACTCTATGTTTAGCATTTTGAGGATGTGCCAAACTATTTTCCAAAGCTGTTGCACCATTTTATGTTCCTGCAAGCAGTGGTCGAGGGTTCCAATTTCTCCACATCCTCACCAATACTTGTTACTCTCTGGCTTTTTATTTTAGCTATCCTAGGCAGGTTGAAGTGGTATCTTACTGTACTTTTGATTTGCATTTCCCTAATAACTTATTAGCTTATTTTTTTATTTGCCTATCTTCTTTGGAGTAATGTCTTTTCAAATCTTTGGCCCATTTAAAAACTGGGTTATTTATCTTTTTATTATTGAGTGTAATAAGAGTTCTTGGTATACTCTGGATGCAAGTCTCTTATCAGATATATGATTTGTAAAAATTTTCTCCCATTTTATGGGTTATCATTTCACTTTCTGAAATGTGCACAAATAATTAAAGAGAATTTCCTGAGTCAGCATAACTGAAATGTCTAGTATAGATGTCAGGTATAGTTTGATCAGAGCACAAACTGCAGCCACTCTGTTCACTTCCTGATGTTGGCTTCATTCATTCTTATGGGGGTTTTCCTTGTGGTAGCCAAACGGCTGCAGCAGTTGTAGATGTCACATTCACATACCACATCTTCCAGGAGAACACCCAACAGATAGGATTTCTTCCCCTGATCATTGAACAAAAGTCTCCAGTCTCACCATGATTGAATCAACTAAGCTCCTGTGTCTGTGCCTGCACCAATCACTGTGGCAAGGGTCTGGGCTGTGGTCAACCCAACTCTAATTACACGACTACTAACCAATGAAGGAAGAGAGGATGGATGATGGAGAAGCAACCAGCTGAAATGTGGGATACAGACTGGCAGATTAGTGTGGGGAGGTCTGCATGGGAATAGGCTGTTTGGATTGAAATAAAAGGTGGCTCTAAAGTTGTCACTTATGCTTCAAAAGAAGTTATTGATATAAAACAGATGTGTACTATATTTTGAACTGTTATAGTGTCAGGGTCTTAAACTAAATACAGGAAAGTTCCTTTCTCTGTCAACTTTTGGGCATCCCTGTTCATCCTCACTGCCTGTTGAAATTCCTGTACTTAGGACATCCATTGAGAGAACCTGTCATTTGGCTTTGGAGTCACCCTAGGAACATAAACAACAGACTAGCACACTTCTAGACATAAGTTAAAATGGCTCCCCCAGACATAAGGCACCAGATATTGTTGGCTTAGGGGGTGGTACAAGACAGAGAAAAAAAATGGAAGAAAAAGTTAGGAAAATATTGAGGGTAGGAGGAAGAACCCCAAAAGGCCATTTTAAAGAAAGTTAAGTTGTATTGTTCAAGAATACATAGCATTGCCAAGTTAATAGAAAGAGAGTGATGGGGAAGATAGTGCAATCTTTGAAGGGTTCTACAGTGAAGAAAAGAAACGGCAGCTTTACCTTAAACCTGTTCTGTTTATTTTCTTTCTTTTGAGCCTATTCTATTTAAATACGCAAATTTCACCACTCCATAGAATGCATATACCTCATTGCCTAGGAACGAATGCACCTTCTTATGTCTTTTTTTTTTTTTAAAGATGACCGGTAAGGGGATCTCAACCCTTGGCTTGGTGTTGTCAGCACCACACTCTACTGAGTGAGCCACAGGCCGGCCCTTCTTATGTCTTTTTATAAAAAACTTTTTTTTTTAAAATTGAGGTATACTTCACATATAGTACAATTCAATTTATGTTGGGTTTTTTTTTTTTTAAAGATGACCGGTAAGGGGATCTTAACCCTTGACTTGGTGTTGTCAGCACCACGCTCACCCAGTGAGCGAACCGGCCATCCCTATATGGGATCTGAACCCGGGGCCTTGGTGCTATCAGCACCGCACTCTCCCGAGTGAGCCACAGGCCGGCCCTCAATTTATGTTATTTTAAATTGACAATATATAACATATTCAGAGCTGATGTGGTTGTCTATGAGTCCTTTGTCATCATTAATGCTCTCTTGGAGAGTAAATTCTCAGTCCTAGAGACAGTATTTCTGTTTTTCTTATACAGCCTATATACAGAAGATGTTTTTTTTTTTTTGTCTTTTTTCCGTGTCCGGCAACGGATCGCAACCCTCAGTGTTGCCCCCGCACCGGACCGGGGACCGGCAACGGGATCGCAGCCCTCGGTGTTGCTCCCGCGCCTCGCTCAGCCAGTGAGCGGGAACCGGTCTGTATGTGGGATCCGAACCCTCGGCGGGAGCGCCGCTGCGCTTCCCACGCGGCACACTATCCAGTGCGCCACCGGGCTGGCCCCAGAAGATGTTTATTAATTGCTTTAGGATGATGGTTTGTTGAAGATGAAGATGTTATCAGCCACTTTAGTCAAGTAAACACACAGATAGTTACCATAAAAAGAGATTAATTTAGGGTAAAATTTAGAGGGTGGATTTAAGGAGGAGGGGGAGCCTAAAACCAGTGTTTCGGGCCGGCCCGTGGCTCACTCGGGAGAGTGTGGTGCTGATAACACCAAGGCCCTGGGTTCAGATCCCATATAGGGATGGCCGGTTAGGGCTCACTCGGGAGAGTGTGGTGCTGATAACACCAAGGCCCTGGGTTCGGATCCCACATAGGGATGGCCGGTTCGCTCACTGGCTGAGCGTGGTGCTGACAACACCAAGTCAAGGGTTAAGATCCCCTTACCGGTCATCTTAAAAAAATAAAATAAAATAAAATAAAAAAATAATAAAACCAGTGTTTCTTGTAATATCATCTAAAAATGTTGAGACTGTCCTAGGCATTCCTATTTCCTGTCTCTTCTAATCATCTTCATATTCAACATGATCAGTATAACGAACGTGCATTGTTTAAGCCTGCCCAGCACCCTTTTTTCTGGTAACAGAACCCATCTCTTCCAATTTGGAAACCATTGGTCTCCCATTCTCAGAACCAGTGGCTCAGAATTGGGAAAGTGGGTGGGCCCAAGATTCAGACCTCCCCTGCACTGGTCAGCAGCCAAAAACAAAAACAAAAAGAGATTCAGGCTTGGCCAATCACTCCGACATCCACCTGAGGCACGTGACCCAAGTTGGGCCAATGGGAGTCTACTTAAGAATCTCTCTGGGACTATAGAAAGAGGCACTTTAGAGAGGTGTCGTATCCACATACCGGCCAGTGCCAAAAAAACCCCTAAACAAACAAACAAACAAACAAACAAAAAACCCCAAAACCAACCAAACAAAACAAATGAACAAAAAACCGAGAGAAAAAAGAGGCACTTTCTGTCAGCTGAGGTTTTAAAGCTGATCGAATGCAAGCTTGCCTGCCCTGAGACATCTTTGCCATCACATGGTGACAGCCTATCTGGGAATAAAGCCAAATCAGAGGGACGCTGAGCCAAGGATGGAGACAATGACATTGTTTGAGCACCTGGATCCAGTCAGATCTACCCATGGTCTTTTTGGTTATGTGAGCCAATAAATCTCTATGCTTAATCCAAATTGAATTCAGTTTCAAAATTTGCAGCACAGCGTGTTGACTAACGCCACTGCCATTAGCATAATCGTTATCAGCACCACCATTCCTTGTCCTCCTTCCTGGAGCCAGAAGCAAGTTCACTTCCTGAAGCAGAGCCTCACATGATTGCGACACTCAGCGTAGTGAATGCCCACAGGAAGTCCAGGGTGGCAGCGCGGGGAGTGGCGGTTGAGTAGGAAGCTCTGAGGTGCTTCTAGAGCAGAGGTAACTCAAGGGCAAAGACCTGCCATTGAGACATAGGCTCTAGCTGCCTGTTCCTGGAGCACTCATCTGTTTTATCTCAGAGCTCCTATTGCGAATGCCTCGTTAGACACAGATTAAAATCACTCTACTGTATGCTCAGTGGCACCCTGTAGATGTGTAATCAGGAGCCATTATTCCTCTTAAAGCTTCCTATTTGCATGCAATCATTCCTTTAAATAGCTCAAGTCTCAGATCCCCTCTTCTCTGGATCAAGTTTAGGATGCGGAATAAGAGGGATCCGCCTTGGAGTGATCTTTCAGTAAATGCTAGGTGTCATTTAAAAAATACAGTTACGGTATCAGCCAGCTGCCCCTTACCCCCCATCCCCCTGCCCAATACTACTACTACTACTACTAAAAATAACTAAATAGCTTAGGTTTTGAGATAATAATGCAATTCTAAAACTTTTGTCCCAGGGTCGGCCCAGTTTTGTGGATGTAAATATTGCTACTGAAAATGGTCCAAAAACATTGTCCAAGATTTCTCACCAAAAGTAGGGTCAGAAAACCAGGGAGAGTAGTCTCTTTCACTCATTGTATTAGATTAGGAATAATGAACAGGGAAATAGCAGACCCATTCCTTGTAAATCAAGTCTGAAAGCTCTATGAGCACAGAGACTATGTTTCTTTCTGCTTATTCTTGTAATTGTGATGTCTGACATGATGCGCAGCAAAAAATATTTGTTGAATGATGGGCTGAATAGAGAAATGAATGAACGAAGCATGAAAGGTTTGGAAAGGGAGAGCAAATGATGCTCTCAGAGTCGGGATCAGATAATATCTCTGAGTTGTCTAGCTCTGCTTCTTGTACAGAAGTAGATAACTTCTAAATGGAGATTCTTCTGTGGTCTTAACTAATGTAGTGGACATGGGTCATTTTTGCCTGCCTGGTGTCCATTTCCTTATTCTATTAGGTCCCCAATTTATTTTTGAGAAATCACCTCTCCTCATTGAGAGTCCTCTTCTTGGTAAGCACCTCCCACCATGCAAGGTGAAGTAAACTTTCTTCTTCTTTCTGTGCCTGTATGGAACAGTGTGACCTAAACTCAGTGATGGAGTTTGGATGTGTTGTCCCCTCCAAAGCTCATGTGGAAATTTGATCCCCAATGTGGCAGCGTTGGAAACTAATTGAATCATGGGGGCGGATCCCTCATGAATGGATTAATGTTCTCCCTGGGAGAGGAGGGGTAGTGAGTTCTTGCTCTATTAGCTCCTGTGAGAGCTGGTTATTAAAAAGACCCTGGCACCTCCTCTCTCTCTTTTGCTTCCTCTCGCCATGTGATCTGCTCATACCTGCTGGCTGCCCACCACTTTTCCGCCATGAGTAGAAGCAGCCTGGGGCCCATGCCAGATGCAACTGTCCCAGAATCGTAAGCCAAATAAACCTCTGTTCTTTATAAATTACCCAGTCTCAGGTAGTTCTGTTATAGCAACACAAAATGGACTAAAACACTCAGCCAATCAGGCTGGCCAGCTGCTCAGCTGGTTAAAGTGTGGTGTTGTAACACCAAGGTCAAGGGTTCAGATTTTCACATTGGCCAGCTATCAAAATAAAATAAAATAGAATAAATTCAGCCAATCAGATGCTTTTTCCTGGACTTTGACTCTTGAGCAAGTGACCCAAGGATGAAAGGGCTGGTTGAAGGCCATTTATTTTGGTGGTGGTGTGCTCACCAGACAGTTTCTTGCTGCAGTCCTTGCTGCCTGACCCTCTGAAGCTCCTCTGGCTCCTGATTTTTTTCTAAGCCTGGTCCTCCAGCCTTTAGTCAGGTTTGAGCTGCTGATAACCTTCCAGTGAATTCCCTTCTGGATAAGTCAGCCAGCGTTGACTTATACTGCGTGTAACTGTTACCGACAGGCCAGGCTCGGCTTGCCATAAATGACCTGAAAGTCCAAAAGTTGACGCAAGGATTGTAAGATTTATTCAGATTACCGGTACTCAGCTAAATGTCTAACCAAGCAAAAAAACGAAGAGAAAAGAAGAGCAGTGGGGTCCAGTTTAGCCTAGTCCTAACAGGCGGAGCCAACCTATTCCATTAACAGTAATTGATAAAAGCAGTTCTCCCCACTGTTTTCAGCATAAAGAAAAGTATCGACTAGATTTAAATCAGAAAAACAAAGCATAGCCAGGAGCCCTCCAGGGTGCACCTATACAGAAGTGGATACGATCCAACCAAACAGAAGAGGGCTCAGAAAATCAGAGAAAGGTAAAGAGAATAAAGCATTGCCTTGTCAGAATTTAGGCCAGGGACTCCAGGAGAGATCTACCAGCAGCAGAGATATGGGAGCAAAATAGTCCCAGTGGCTACTTGCCTCTTAAAGTTAGAGTCTTTTCTGGTGTCCAAAGCTTTCCAATTTTTGCCAGTGAGTAAATTAGGCTCTCAGATTCAAAAGTCATAGAAATAAACAATGTACCCAATAGTAAAGCAAGCAACACTTTATTAAAAGAGGAGATAGACAGGGCCGACCCTGTGGTGCACTTGGGAGTGCACTCCCGCCGCGGGTTCGGATCCTATATAGGGATGGCCGGTGCGCTCGCTGGCTGAGCGCGGTGCGGGCGACACCACACCAAGGGTTGCGATCCCCTTACCGGTCACAAAAAAAGACAAAAAAAAAAAAAAGAGGAGATAGACTTATGCATGCATAAGGGGGGTAGCGACAGTAAAGCTACCCCCCCCCCCAGGGGAGCTGTTCAGGGTCTTTTATAGGGAAAGGAGTTAAGGGGTATAGGCCATTGTCACTGGAGGTGCTCCGTTCTGTTCTTCCTGGTTGGGTCATGGGTGCGTGCTCAGTAGGCAGTGGTGTTCATCATTGCCACCCCAGGAGGATCATTGTAGCAGTCACCTTGATGCTTTGTGGGCAGGTGGGAATTCCTAAAGGGTTCCTAATCTGTAACTTTTACAATTATAGTAAACAAGCCTTGGGGAGGGGTTTTGCAACTCAGTAAATATCTGTTTCCTCTCTTATCAGTCTATTTTGTCAGGGCAGCCCATGGGGTAATCATTTGCCCTGAGGGGTCTCATGACTGAAGCGTGGAAAAGTAACAAAGTGTCCTCTGCAGGGAAAATCGAGTCAGTTTGGTTCACAGGCCTAGCCTTCCTCTCTTTCATAACCAACCCCCCTATCTGATGGTGCAGGCTGGCTGCTCCTCCAGCTCAATATAGCCTTTTTCTTTCACTTCATTTCTCTAGCTAGGCGGCAATCCCTGTACCACCCTTTTGAAAATGCTGTACTGGAAGCTTCCTCCTTTAATACTTATTCCAATCTATTGTTATTTGTCCTTTTCATTCCTAGATTCTGTCTCCTTAAAGAGGACACTGATAGGGTTGTTCCTCCCTTCTCTGCAATGATTCTTCCTTCTCTGTAACTGATTCCTCATCACCAGCAGCTTGACCTTGTGCTCTGCCTGTCACTGATCGGTCAAACTTAGCCATTTCACCCTAAGATGGGCCAATCAGATTTCTATTTCCTGAGAGTTTAGAAGTTTGACCTAGGGAATGTGAAAGTTGTAGGTTGCTGAGAGCTAAGCATCAGAAGTGGTTTGGTGCTTGGAAGGAGGTCTATAATTTTCGCTTGCTGAGGTTTGTGCTTTGTTCTGAGTCTTTTTTTTTTTCCTTTTTTTGTCTTTTTTCGTGACCGGCAATGGATCGCAACCCTCAGTGTCGTGTCCATACCGGACTGGGACCGGCAACAGGATCGCAACCCTCGGTGTTGCGCCCGCACCTCGCTCAGCCAGTGAGCCGCAGGTCTGTATGTGGGATCCGAACCCTCGGCGGGAGCGCCGCTGCGCTCCTAAGCGGCGCACTGTAGCAGTGCGCCACCGGGCCGGCCCTTATTCTGAGTCTTAACACTTCCCTGTCTTCAGGGGAGTTCTGTAAGACCAGCCCGAAAGCATGAATCTTATTTCTCGGGAAGGCTCATCTCACTAAGACCATGAGGCAGAGATCGATGCAACAGCAGGAGGTTTTTATTTCCGGCATGCTGGAGGTCGCCCCATTTTCAGGACAGGAGCGGCCCCGAATTTACAATGCAAGCAGCTTTTATACAGTTTCTTGAACAGATAGGATCAACTGTTAGTTATCTGTGGCGCTTTTAGATTTACAGGTGGGCTTCAGCTGGCGCCTTTTGGGTTTACAAGGGGGGTTTTAGCAGGCTGGCACCCCTTTAGCGCATTTCTCAATTGTTTACCTTCCCCGGGGCCTTGCTTTGAACCAACTATTTCCTGGAACCAGTGGGGGGCTTTTAGTGCGCTTGGGCCTGGCCTTTGTCACGGCCCCTGATAAGCTGCATTGCTTATGCATTTTAGTGTGCTCGGGCCTGACCTTTGTCACGGCCCCTGATAAGCTGCATTGCTTATGCATTTTAGTGTGCTCGGGCCTGACCTTTGTCACGGCCCCTGATAAGCTGCATTGCTTATGCATTTTAGTGTGCTCGGGCCTGACCTTTGTCACGGCCCCTGATAAGCTGCATTGCTTATGCATTTTAGTGTACTTGGGCCTGGCCTTTGTCACGGCCCCTGATAAGCTGCATTGCTTATGCACTTTAGTGTGCTTGGGCCTGACCCTTGTTCTGGCCCCTAAAAAAACTGCTTTGCTTATTATACATTGTTACAAGACTGCATACATTAAGGTTATATTTTCCTACAATTCTACTACTTATATACTATGCCCCCCCCCATTACATTACAATTTATTTCCAACAGTTCCAATAAATTTACCGTTCTTGATTAAGTTTTCTAATATTGACTTACGTTATCTGCAACCAAAAGGACCTTAATTAATACAGTTTCCATGTGATGAAGGCTCTTTGGAGACAGGACCAGATTTACAATCATTCATTAATTTATCAAACATCAATTGAGCACTTGTTGTGGAGCCTTTTTTTGGGAGAGGGGCAGCTGGCTAATACAGGGATCTGAACCCTTGACCTTGGCATTATAGCACTACGTTCTAACCAAGTGAGTTAACTGGCTTATTGAGTACTTGTTATGTGCCAGGCATGTGCTAGGTGCTGGAAACCCAGAGATCAATTACACAATCCCTTGAATTAAGGGAGCTTGTTCTCTGTCTAATTGGAAGTATGAGTGTATTCAACCCTTCATTCATTTAACAAACAATTTAAGGCCAGCCCGTGGCTCACTCGGTAGAGTGCGTTGCTGATAACACCAAGGCCATGGGTTCGGATCCTATATAGGGATGGCCGGTTTGCTCACTGGCTGAGCGTGGTGCTGACAACACCAAGCCAAGGGTTGAGATCCCCTTACCGGTCATCTTTATATAGGGAAAAAAAAAAATTCAGTTATTCAACTAATAATTGCCAATACTCATTGAATGTTATATAACAGGCCCTGGTACTATTTGAAGGCCCTGCTTTTCCTATTTGAAAGAAAGTGAGCCCAGATGCCGGGTACTGTTCAAGCTTTATTAAAGGAAAAGAATCTCCCGGGCTGTGCTCAAAGTGGGGAACAGCCCGGGGCTGCCCTGAAAATGGAGGATAGCACCAGGTCTGGGGGTGGTAAAGCTTATATTGGTATGTTGGCACCAAGAGCTGGCTGATACCATCAAGGAGGGTCATTATGCTAATGTGGATCGGGGTGGAGAACTGCGTCCTTGTAGAAGCAAAAGGGGTTTCTGTTTAAGTCAGGAGGCTTCTCGTATAGGGAAGGGGGGAGGGGAGGAGGTGGGTGGTGCGCTGATTATGTTACAGATTTATTACTATTTAATTCTCACAATAACTCTATGTAGTATGTCCCATTTTACAGATGAAGGAACTGAGTCACAAAGAGGTCAGGCAGCTTTGTCTACGTCATGAGGTTTCCAAGTGCTGGAGCTGGGTCTTCAATCCTGGTATGTCTGACTGCAGAGCTCAAGCTTCTAAGCATTGTATAACCTCTTTCTCAACATAAAGAATCCCAAAGCAATGTGACACATGCTTACACAGGTGTGTATAAAGTTCACAGAGGAGAAAGTAACTGATTTTGGGGAAAGGCCTCACAGTTGAAGTGGTTTGAGCAATCTTGAAGGAAGAGAAGAGTTATATTCCTGGTGCCTAGCTTAGAACTTTGCACATGAACTCCATAAAATGATGATAAGGCAGCTTATCCTTCTGGAAGGGGTTGTTCTCCTGTTTACCTGGAGCCTGGGGTGTTTCCTACTGCCTACTGAATCCTTTTTGTGATTTAGCAATGGTGAGTGAAGTAATCAGATCATTTGAGTATTATATCTCTGATGCTCACAAAAACCTTGTGAAGTAATTATTACAGGTACTAACTTTGCAACATGAGTGAGGAAACCAGGGATGAGTTTGCATGACTTGTCCAAGACCCTACATGGTGACTAAGTGGCAGAACAAGATTAGGAGCTGGTGTCCTGCCCTCAGGAGGGAGGGACCGGCTAACAGAATTCCTCTAAACAAGGAGCCGGGCTCCTTTACTCTTCTTAGGCTCCACTTCAGGCTCTGCTCTTTCCAGCATCTACACCTGACCTTCTGGAGGTTCCCTCCCTTAAGAACATCCTCCCCTCTGTTCCCAGTCCCAACTCTGCAAGTCCTGCTTATCCTTTAAGATCCAGCTCATTCCACATTTTCCTCCCAAGTCTTCTGCCATTCATTCAACCCACTATCTAAGCTTCAATTAAATCCCTTAGTCCTGCTTCCTTGAAAACTTTCCATATGGAAAGTGGTCACTGCCACCCAGCCTCCCTCTTCAGAACTCCTGTTGCCCAATCTTTCTAGCCTTTGGTTGGCCCTTCATTGTTTTCTTTACATGTATACATCCTGTCTCTCACTGGAATGTAAGCTCCATGAGGCACAAGCCATATGCTTCTTTTTTAACCTCATACCTAGAGATTTATGTTCACTTTGGGATCATAGTGTCTGTGGACTCTAAGAGCATATGTGCTATACTCACTCACTGTTAGATTGTTCAGCTCCTAAATCACGCAAAACTGGTAACTTGTTGACCCCCTTTCCAAAGCTCTTGTGGGGTAAGGGGAAAATGCAGGGACTTTCATAAGGGCATACAGCAATTAATAATAACCAACATTTAATGAATGCTTACTACTTGCCAGATCCTATACAAAATACATTACATGTATTAACTCATTAAATTCTCATGACAACTATTATTATCCACACTGGACAGATGAAGCTACATAGCAGTGGTTAGGCTAGTAAGTGCTGTAGCCAGGATTCAAACCCAGACATGAATCCATACAATGACAATTCTTTTTTTTTTTTTTAAAGATGACTGGTAAGGGGATCGTAACCCTTGCCTTGGTGTTGTCAGCACCACACTCAGCCAGTGAGCTAACCGGTCATCCCTATATAGGATCTGAACCCATGGCCTTGGTGTTATCAGCACCGCACTCTCCCGAGTGAGCCATGGGCTGGCCCACAATGACAATTCTTTATGGGTAACCAAAAGTATCTTGCTGTTCTGTAGATCAATTTCCTGTCACTCCAACCCCTCTGAGAAGATAGGACTAAATGGGTGAGAAAATAATATTTATTATCCTCCTAGTATGGACCAGGTATTATGATAAGTGCACAATGCTTTATTAATATAATTCTTGCAATGAATATATGAGGCAGGAAGTATTAACTGCATTTTAAGGAATTTAGTTCCTAACGAGGTTGAATACTCAAGTTTTAGCTTCCAGTTATTGGTAGAGTTGGAACTAGACCAGGCTTCCCGACTGTCAAGGAAAGACTTTAAAGGAGACTGTACAGAAAACTCTGACAAACGTGAAAGGTACGTGAAGAGATGTCTGAATTATTTCTTAAGAAATGTGCAAACGTGTGGTGTGTATTGAAGAACGGTGACAGGCTGTCAATAAGGCTATTTTATAAACACCCACAGAGGAATCAGCTAATTAAATAAAGGACCTGCCTGCCTCAGGTTCAAACGCGAGCAGTTCCCGGGAGGGATGGGCAGAAAGGGCGCCACCTGTGCCGGAAAAGCAGGAAAGCCCCTCAACAGACTAGGCTCCGCCCCCTTCCCTTCCTCACACTCTAATTGGCTACTTCTTCCCGAACCCCGCCTCCTCCTCAGTCTGGACCATTTAGCAGCCAAGCCCCACCCACGACCTGGCTTGGGCCTCCAATCAGGTCGCCAGGACCACGAGTTCTTCCAGAGAAGCCCCCTCCGCACCGGCGAGCCGCTGTGCTCGAGCCCTTGATTGGCCGGGCAGCAGCATGAGGTCCGCCCCCTCCTCCGTCCTCAGGCTCGCGTCAGTCCTGGGTGGCCCCTGCTCGCCCTGTCTCCCACTTCGCGGCCGGGCGGGGCGCGCCGCATCCTCTGAGGAGAGGGCCCCGCCCGCGCGTGACGTCCCGGCTGGGAATTGGCGGCGGCGCTGCAGCCATTTCCGGTTTCGAGAGGTGGGTGGGGTTCGGAGCGGAGCCAGGATCCGCGCTGCTGCTGCCGCCGCTGCCGCCTCCTACGGAGCCTGCCTGGAGCCTGGTGCTGCCAGGACAATGCGGCCGGGGCCCGGAGGCTGCTGCTGCTGCCGCCGCCCGGCGCGGGCGAACGGCTGCGTGGCGAACGGAGAAGTGCGGAACGGATACGTGAGGAGCAGCGCCGCTGCAGCCGCAGTCGCCGCCGGCCAGGTGCGGGGGCACTGAGCGGCCGGCCCAGGGCAGGGGGTCAGGATCCCGCGAGCTGACGTTCGGGCTGGGCCGGGGGCGGCGCGGGGTCGCGGTGACCGTCTGAGGGGTGTGCAGGCCGGGAGGCTGGAGGGCGGCGCGGGGGCTCCCCATCTCTCCCCGCCTGAAGGTCTTCCTTCCCTCACCCCGGAGGTTTGGGTTCTGCCCTGAGCCCCGGGTACCTTCCTCTGACTGATGCGGCCAGAAGTGCGGACAGCCCCGGGGGAGGCAATCAGTGACTCCATCGGATACTGATCGGATCCACTCAAGGGCTCCTTCCTTAAGTCCCCCGACGTAGTTGCTTCCTCTTAGGGGAAAACCACTCTTGGTGTCCTTTTTTGTTGTTGTTTCTTTTGTAAGTTTTATTTTATTGGGGGTCCTTAAGAGGCAAACAAAGTTAGCAGTGGTGCCAGGGGGAAACACGCCCAGTCTCTTCCTGCCACATTCTGGACTCCTTCGGCAAGACATTGGACCGTAGATCTGGCAGTGAGCCGGCTCCAGTGCCTCGAAAGCATTATCCTCTTACTCTGCCGGTGGTGAGGCCCCATCCCAGGCTGCAGGTTGAGTTAGGTGGTCCCTTTGACTGAGCAAGAGTGCAATCACACAAGGGGATTGTTTAACCTGGTGGTGACTTGGGATGAGTCTCTATACTAATTAACCAAGGCTGAGTCAGCAACCAAATGCAGGCAGTCCTAAGGTATTTTGAAAAGTTCTGAATTCAATATTTATCTACTTTCCAGTTCCCTGGACTGACAGGTACTCTGTTGAAATGTGTTTTTAAGATGAGTCGGTTAAAAAGATGCAAGATCAGTGTTGCTGGAGGAGTTATGATTTGCAGTTGTCTTTAAGTCTTGTTCACATATTAAGGAAAACTTGTACTCTCTTCACTTTAGCAGGAGTGTGACTGTTGCAGTTTTGATGAAGATAATCTTAATTTGGCTTTAATATAAATATCTAGCAGCCTCCTCCCCAAAAGAAAATAAACAGAAAATAAAGCATTTCTCTTGGTCATATTGAGATATTGAGATCGTGAGGATTGGGGGGAAAAAACATAAAAGAGATTTGATCTCCCATGAAGTTCTAAGGTGTCAAGGCAGAGGAATATGAGGGTACTTCAAAAAGTTAGTGGAAAAATAGAAAAGATAATACATATCTTTTCATGAAGATGGAGGGGTCTTTTTATTGAAGACCCCTCACACACATTCAAAAAATTTGTTCTCAGGGCCGGTCCATGGCTCACTTGGGAGAGTACGGTGCTGATAACACCAAGGCCATGGGTTCAGATCCTATATAGGGATGGCCGGCTAGCTCACTGGTTGAGCGTGGTGCTGACAACACCAAGTCAAGGGTTAAGATCCCTTTACTGGCCATCTTTTAAAAAAAAAAAAAAGTTCTCACTTTAAAAAAAATAATTTTATGTGAAAGGAATTGCAGAATTAGCTTATTAGCAGTGGAAGCATTTGTTGTTTTTCTAGCAATGTAAATGGCTAGTAAGACAATCGTTGTGGTATAGAATGTAACAGGGAAACTTAACGGGCAGGAGTTAGAAAAGACATTGCAGGTGAATGAGTGAGGTATGATTCTTAAGAGGAAAAAGGAAGTCAAGAGAAAGGTGTTCACACTTGAAAGGTGCTTTGTGTTTAAGTGCTCTTTTCAATCCCTAGGAGTTATGTTCTGATTTAGTAGTAAGTAATGCTCCTCCTTCCTCCCATTATCTCTAACAATTTAGCATTAGTAGACATGATATTTCTTCAGAATTTGCCAACTAATAAGATGAAAAAATATCAACTTACTAAAATGAAATTTAAAAATCATTATGACTGTAACATCTGGCTGACTTTGGAACAGATTTTACTGAAAAATTTCACTCAAAGCACATAGGTAGCATTTGGAAGAATGTTCTAGTAGAATGCTCTGAGGGCTGCAGTACCTCTTCTAGAAAACTATTTCTCACAAGTCTTTTTAAAACAAAGACTTCAAATCTATAGCTCTGTGCACTCATACAGAGGAATATTGTCTGTGAGGTTATTTTTTCCTTTCTTTTTCTTATGCAAAAGAGAGATCTTGGTAACTTCATGAGAGCAATTGAATATCTTGAAAATATTTTTAAAGTTGTTTTCGTTATAGTTAAAATCATGTGCTAGTGCTCCAACCTTTATCTTTCCTCTCTGACGAAAATGTTACCAGTTATGCCATCAAAATACACAGAATATGTTAGGTGCACAGATGTGTATCATTCTTGTACTCACTTGTAAATCTGGAGTAAAACATGGTTGAGATGTAAATTCATTTCCTCACATATCCCAACATTTATCTTTTAATGAACAGGAGAGAAGTTAGAAATTTCTAGGATCCTTTTACATTCTCAAGAGTATGTTACTGTGTTTGAAGGGATGAATGTATATATTAAAATAGCAACTCTTGGATTTGGGTTTAGAGTTTGATTAAGTAGAATCTGTGGTAGGAAGGAGTTATGAAACAATAAGACATTACTATCTAATGATGACAGTAGACACAAAGTTTTCACAAGAGTAGCAGTTGAACAATAAAGCAATAATTTTCTTCCCTGACATTTAGATGATGGAGAGGGGAGGGTCTGCCTTTATAAGAAGTAAAGGGTGGTAGTTAGCCTTAGGGAAACTTTGACAGCATTAGCATTGGGAAGAAGCTTTAGGGGTTCATGTAATTCAGTCCCTTTATCTCTTCGTAGAACTTTATTGAAAACAATCTTGATAGATGTGTTTTAAAGTACCTCCAGAGTATTTGCAGGAAATTTCTCAACAGCAAGTGCATTATTCAGTGATCTTAATTACTAAGAGTTTCTTTCTGTGGATTTAACATTTGGTTTAAATAAATGCCATGTTTTGGGTACACCTGAAATGTAAGTTTGTTTGCTTGTTTTTTTTTTTTTTTTTTGTCTTTTGTCTTTTTTCCGTGTCTGGCAACGGATCGCAACCCTCAGTGTTGCCCCCGTACCGGACCGGGGACCGGCAACGGGATCGCAAGCCTCGGTGTTGCTCCCGCGCCTCGCTCAGCCAGTGAGCGGGAGCCGGTCTGTATGTGGGATCCGAACCCTCGGACGGGAGCGCCGCCGCGCTTCCCAAGCGGCGCACTATCCAGTGCGCCACCGGGCCGGCCCTGCTTGTTTGTTTTTAAAACTCCTTGTTAACAGTACTTTTTAAAATATCTTCCATTTCTTTTTTTTTTGCTTGTTTGGTGGCTGGCTGGTTTGGGGATCTGATACCATGACTTTGGTGTTATGAGGCTGCCCTCTAACCAAGTGAGTTAGGCCAACCCCCTAAAAGATCTTCCATTACTTTATAGAACTTTTGAGATTTGAACACACCTTCTACTTTCCTTGATTAGTTAACAAGTATGAAAGGAAAAAATTTATCTGCCTTTGAGACAGTTTTGAACCTAACTTTTCCCCCCCTGAGAGTAGTTTTCTTGAGATACTAGAAAGATGAGAGCCTTCTAGTTGCCAGAATGAGTAAGATTCTGTCTCAAGGAAGAATTGGGGTACAAGTTATGTTCTTATGTTAAATAATAAGACAAGCAAAGGAGAAAGAACAAAGTATTGGTCCTGCTACTTATACTTAGAAGGAGGTAAGTAAATAACTAATGAAGGGTGATATACTAAATAACTACTAGCTTGTGTTTCCACTGAGGGGAAATAGTAACTGGGGATTTAATGTGATAGTAGTTGAGGAAAACAAGAAGTTAGTTATGAGACAGGAACCGGAGGAGAAGCTAGAACAGCCAGTACACCTGTTCAGGTTTAGCAGGGCCTGATGAGACACCTCAAAGACTTCAAGTTTTTGCAGAAACAATGTTTTAACTAATTACAAGTAGTGAGACAAGATTTTTCTTTCAAATGTTTTTTGCTCCACGGGGAAGAACATTTTGATTCTTACTAGCTGAATCTGGAAGATTCCAGAGTCCTTTGAGGTACTCAGGAATTGTCTTTAATAAATTAGAATTCTAGGAAAATACATAAACTCTATCCTTAAGATAGTATTTGAGGACATGGATGTTCGGAGAAGGTAGACTTGCCCACTTTTTAGGGTTGGCCCGGTTGCCCTAGAAATGTGTAGTGCTCTGAGCAACACAGTTAATTGGTTGATTCAATTAGATTCAATTTCTGAAAGAAAGAAGCAGTGTTTATTGGTAGAATAGGCAATTGAGAGGGCTGGGTAGAGGCAGTGTTTGCATTCTGAGTGGGTGTGCCTTGCTTGATTAAATAAATGGTTTGTGGCCTCAAAAGTCAGTTGCCTTCAGAATAGTTCCTAAAAGGCTACAGTTTGCAATTTGTGATCAATTAAGAAAGTTGCTCTTTGCTCTTGAAATCTGTGCTCTTGCCCATTTAATTTCAGAAAATTTATCCTTTTGTTTTTAAATCATTTTTATTTCTGTTTGTAGAAACAATACATAACTGTAGGACCTTAAACCATTGGGATAATCCTGTGTTGGAGGTTCATTTTTTAATGTGGTTATTGTAAATCACTCTGCTGTTTTCTGATATTTCCTAAGTACAGTGAAATATGCAGGTGTCCTGAAACTACGGATGTGATCCAGCCTTATTCCAACAATACATGTTGAGGTTGGGGAAAATATTCAACCACTTTTGTAGTCTGGAAAGATTTAGAAACTATTGTATAAATAAAGCATTGATCTGTTAAATGTGATGATCTTGAGTTATTCTCAATCGCCTAATTAATAATTGCCTATAGCAAACATTTGAGATTTTACTATTTGTATTGTGTCAGGTATGTAATGGGAACTCAGGAGATATTAGTTGAAGGAATGAATGGGTGGTAGTTGACACCCCTGGGAGTTGATTACTTAGAAGAGGGCATGAAGCAAGAGGAGGTGCCAAGGATGTAATACGGAAGAATCATAATATTCCTGGAAGAACACACACACACACACATATACACATGCACCCACACATACACGCACGTACACACACGCACATGGGCTGTTGAAGAAGATTGTGAAATAACACGATCGAGAGGAAGTGGTGTGAGAAAAGACCAGGGAACAGGAGGTTATTTCATTAAGGAGGGGTAAGCACCATCTTCAGGTGGCGAGATACCAAACATGATAGTAGTAATAGGTACCATTTACTTACTGAGCATCTACTCTTAGCTTCTTTATCTATCTAATCTTCACAAGAGCCTTGCTAGGTAATCAGTATTCCCATTTTACAAATAAGAAGACTGAAGTCCAGACCACTTAAATAACTGGCTCCAGATCAACAGTTATGAGTTGGTAAAGCCTGGATTGTATTCAGGTTTGTCTGACTCTAATATAACACTGGATTTGGCGATACAGAATTCACTGGTAATTTTTGAGAATTTAAATTAGATATTAGGTATGACAATAGATTTCATCTCTTAAGAATTGGTTATCAAGGCTGATCTTTTGGAATTGTACTGAAATGTACTAGCCTCTTCCTACTGAATATCACACATACTAGAGAGAATAGTTTGGAGTTTTGCGCAAATTACACAAGCTATGCCACACTCTGAACATGTATTTCCAGAAGTGTCCTTTTTTGGCAGGGAAATGTTGAAAAGTAGGGAGTCCACATTTCTTCTTGCAGTCAGGATAAATTCCTTAATATTTGTCAATAAGTATTCTCATATGGAATGGACTGAAAAGTGCTTCCAAAGCTAGCTGTAAAACACATTTGTAGTTTGACATTACCGTTTTTCTATTGAAAACCAAAAACAGAGAACTTTAAGTGTATATGAACTGGAACATTTCAGTTCAGTGGCATCCTGTATACACTGGGCACTGATGTCTGCCCTGGAGTTACCACTCTAACTTGCCACCCCAGCCTCCTCTGTAGCAAGTGCTTTCCTATCTAGATGAGCATCATAATGTAACAGACAGATGCAAGAGTCAGGAGACTGGAGCACAAGCGCAGCTCCACCACAAATTCTGCATCTTCACCTCAGCTCTCTTCCACCTCCAGCACATTCTGACCCTGTAATACCATCCCTTGCACTCTGCTCCCTCCACGTGCTCCAATCTGGCTTTGTAGTGCTCATTACCAGAGAGCCCACCTGATTTGCATCAATTTCTGTTCTCTGGGAATACTCCCTGATATGCAGGGCTGGGCCCCTGGTGGTGACATTTATGCTTTGTGACTGCATGTCCTGGGCCATAACTGATTGACAGGGTAGGTATTTTTGGCAAAAGGAACCCAACAACCCTCTCTCATGGGGACTTAATTTTAATGGGGAGGATTTGTCTTAGGTGGAATAGTGCCTTATTAGAGTTTACATACATGAGAAGTTGTACATTTTTTTTAGTTGTAAAAGCTAGTATTTATTGAACATTTGTATATTTTCCATAAAATTAAAATTGGACATATGTAGTGTTTCTTCTGTAAAAAAATGTATTTTAATACTGTTTTATGTGAAAAGGCAGGAATTGAAAAAATACCTACTTGGAAAAAATTACACCAACACATTAAAGTATAAAGAAAACAAAAATCTCCTGAAATTTTCTTTTTTTATTACTACTTTTTTCTTTTTATTTATTATTTTTTAAAATTTTTATTGAATCATAATTGATTATACATATTTTGGGGATTCAGCGTTGATATACGTTGATCAAACTGATATTACTACCTTACATATTGTTACAAATCATACTTATTCTTTATACCCGTGTTCAATCTCTCCTCTTACCCCTCTCCTTCCCCCCCACCTCTGATAACTCTAGATTTCTTCTTTTTTTTTTTTTTTTCCTTTTTGTCTTTTTTCGTGTCCGGCAACGGATCGCAACCCTCAGTGTCACGCCCGCACCGGACCAGGACCGGCAACGGGATCGCAACCCTCGGTGCCGCATCCGCACCCCGCTCAGCCAGTGAGCGGGAACCGGTCTGCATGTGGGATCCGAACCCTCGGTGGGAGCGCCGCCGCGCTCCCAAGCGGCACACTGTAGCAGTGCGCCTCCGGTCTCGCCCCTAGATTTCTTCTATTCTTCTGAAATCTCCTGAAATTTTATAGCTCACAGATAACCACTCTTATCATTTTGATGTGCATCCTGCCAGACTTTTTTATTTGTGTAAAAGTTTATGTGTATACATAGAGAAATGTACAATTTTGCATAAAAGAAATCATATAGCATGTCTTACAACTTTTTTCTACTTAATATCTTTCTTTTTTTTTTTTTTTTAAAGATGACCAGTAAGGGGATCTTAACCCTTGACTTGGTGTTGTCAGCACCACGCTCACCCAGTGAGCGAACCAGCCATCCCTATATGGGATCCGAACCCGTGGCCTTGGTGTTATCAGCACCACACTCTCCCGAGTGAGCTACATGCCAGCCCCTCTACTTAATATCTTTAATATAGTTTATCATCAGTATAAACAAATACCATTCTTTTAAAGGACACATAAATTCCATAATATGGATATATAGTATAATTTATTTAACCAATTCCCATTCATAATATTTAGGCTTTTCCCAGTATTACTAATATGTAGGCACTTTGTACATCTCCTCACACTTTTGATTTTCTCCTAAGAATACACTCGTAGATGTGAGGTTTGCTTGATGAAAAAGTAAAAGTATACATTTACTAGATTCCAATCAGAGTATCATTCTATAAAATAAATTTAAGGAGGATTTAGAGCTATTTTTAAAGGTTTGCTGATTTCTGAAGTGCAGTTGGCTACAATTTAAGTGATCCAAACCTCATCTGTAAGTGAATAATACCATCAATGTAATGTTACACAAAATCATCTTGGGTTCCCAAAATGCACTGATGATAATGTGACAAAGATGCCAGTTTCCTTAAATTGATTCTTAAAGGCAATGCAGTTTCAGATAAAATCTTACCCTCTAAGTGGCTTTTTTTTTTCCTTTTCTCTTTTATTTCTCGTTCTTTCTTTCTTAAATTGATGCTGAAATTTATATAGGAAAGCAAAGGGCCAAGAAGAGCCAACGTAGTTTTGACGAAAAAGTAGGTGGGGTTGAATCACTTTTATTAGATAAGACTTACCATAGAACTGTAGTAATTTGGGCATATAATTTTGATTAAACAGTAGGGAAGTGGAACAGAATAGAAAACCCAGAAAGACTACACTGTGAATACGGAATTTGATAGATAATAGTTGTGGCATCTCAAATTAATATGGAATGGACTGCCTTTTTTATTAGTTTGTGCTGAAACAAGTGGTTTTTCATGTGGAAAAAAAGAAAAAATAGATCCCCACCTGACACCATTCTGTAAAATCAATTCCAGGTTTTTAAATATCCAAATGTGGAAATCAAAAAATTTAAAACTGTAGCATATAGGAGAAATTTTTATGAGTGTGGAGTACAAAATGATTTTCCTAAAACCACCAAAGCACAAACTATAAAGGTTGATAAATTGGATTGTTTAAAACTAGTAGCTGCTTTGGGAGTGGGGGGGATCTCTAAGGTTTGATCCCATTTCTTAATCAGCATAGCCCCAGGAAGGCTAGGGCTATTTACCGGGATAGACAAAAGAGGTTTACCTCCCACCTTCAGTCCTAAGTCCCTGTCGCCTCCTTCACACCATAACTAGGTAGCAGTTTGATAACTAGGGAAGGAGACAGAACAATAAGCCACAGCCACATGCCAGCCTGGCTACTGGTCTCACCCCAGGCAGGAGATGGGCTAGCCATCCTTTCCAGTGGTAGGGCCCCTTTGTGGTCATGGGAACCTCCAGTCTTGCTGTCTGCCCAGCCCATCTTGCCTCCATGGTGCCTCCTCTAAAGAGGTTTGGTAGGTACCAAGAGCCAGTGGAGTAGACTCCTAGCTGATAAGGACCAAGTCCCACATGTTGCTTCTGGGAATGGGTTTTTAACACTGCTACATGTGCTGTGTGGTTCCCTCCACTGTCCGCTGCTGCTCAGTACCAGTGCCTTGCTGATCAGATTGTCACTTAATCAGAAGTGCTTGGGGTTTAAGTTACTATCCTGGCTTTGCCCATCCTCAGCAATTTGTAAAACTGATAATGAAGAAAATAGTACTAAAAACAAACAAAAAAGGACTTCACGTAAAAGCGTCAAAAAGAATAAGATACTTAGAAAAAAAATTAACAAAAGAAGTGCTGACTTGTACACTGAAAACTACAGAACATTGTTGAAAAAAATAAGGTCTAAATAAATGGAAAGATATCTGATGTTTAGGGATCGGAAGACTTAATATTGTTAAGATGGAAATACTTTCCAGATTGATCTACAGATTTAGCACAACCCTTATTAAAATCTCAGCTGGCATTTTTTTGAGACATTGCCAAGCTGATCCTAAAATTTTTATGGAGATGTAAGGACCCGTAGTATACAAAATCTTGAAAAAGAACAAAGTTGGAGGACTCACTTCCCAATTTCCAAACTTACGAAAAAAACAGTAATCAAGACAGTGTGGTGCTGGCATAAAGATAGACTTATAGATCAATAGAATATAATTGAGAGTCCAGAAATAAATCCTTACATTTATGGCTGGGTTTTGACAAGAGTGTCAAGACAATTCAAGGGGAAAGGAATGGCCTTTTCAAAAAGTGGTGTGGGGATAACTGGGTATCCACATTCAAAAGAACTAATTTCGACCACTGCCTCAAAGAATTAACTCAAAATGGATCAAAGACCTAAGTGGAGAGCTAAAACTAGAAAATTTTTAGAAGAGAACGTAGGGGTAAGTCTTTGTGACTCTTAAATAGGGAAAGTACAAGCAACCAAAAGAAAAATAGATAAGAAATTAAAAAATTGTGCATCAAAGGGCAACATCAAGAAAGTGAAAAGACAACACACAGAATGGGAGAAAATATTTGCAAATCATATAGCAGATAAGGGATTTATCTACAATATATAAAATACTCTTACAACTCAATAAAAGACCCAATTAAAAGATGGTCAAAGGACATAAATAGATATTTCTCCAAAGAAGATACAAATGGCTAATAAGCACATGAAAAGATGCTCACCATTATTAGTTATTAGGAAAAGGCAAATCAAAACCACAATGAGATACCCTAAGGTAGCTAAAATAAAAAGCCAGATATAAGTGTTAGTGAGGATATAGAGAAATTGGAACCCTCATTGCTGGTGGGATTATAAAATGATGCAGCCACTTTAGAAAACAATTCCTAAAATGTTAATCATAGAGTTACCATATGATCCAGCAGTTCTCCCAAAAGAAATGAAACAAGTTTTCACAAAAACTTGTTCATGAATGTTCATAGCATTATTTATAATAGCCAAAAAGTGGAAACAATCCAAGAGTCCCTCAACTAATGAGTAGATAAATAAAATATGGTATATCCATACAAAGGGATATTATTCAGCAGTAATATAAGGAGTGAAGTACTAATACATGCGGGACAATACTGTATTGTTTATGTCTATATATTTATACAGTAAAGGTATTTTTTAAATGCATGGGAATCATAAATGCCAAATTTAGGGTAGAGTTTTCACTTCTGGGGAGGAAGGGAAATAGCATTTCCTCAGGGCAGACTTCTTAAAAGAATTGGAGAACTTACATATGTCAGATCATGACACTATCCTGATGACCTCCTATCACTGATAACAAAATACAGTGTTTCTACAGGACTTACAAAGCCATGTATGATCTGGCTCTTCTGTCCCTCTTTGACTTCATATCCTCCCAGGTCAGTGCACTGCAGCCAAGCTAACCATTCTGATGTTCCCAGAGCACATCAACGTCAATCACACCTGCCTCAGGGCTTTTGCCATTACAGTTGCTCTGCCTGATAACCTTTTTTCCTTAGTTTTCTTCCCGGTTCTATGTTAATCCTTGCTCATACCGTAGCTCCTTCAGAGTTTGTCCCTAACCACCTTTTCTAAAATGCTTTCTTCCTGTGATTTTTTTTTTTTATTGTAGTACTGCTAACTGTTTGACATGATGTTGTATATCTATTGGCTTATTTATTGTCTGCCTCTCTCACTGGGGTGTGAGCTGCTGTGCAGACAGTCCCCAGCTTACCTGATGATTCGACTTATGATTTTTCTGCTTTACGATGATGCAAAAGCAATACATGTTCAGTATAAAACATGTTTTGAGTACCCATACAGCCATTCTGTTTTTCTCTTTTAGTACAGTATTCAGTAAATTACATGAGATATTCAACACTTTATTATAAAATTTATTATATAATTTATAAAATTATTATAAAAACTTTATTATAACATAGGTTTTGTGTTAGATATTTTGCCCAACTGTAGGCTAATGTAAGCATTCTGAGTACTTTCTAAGCCATGATGTTCAGTAGGCTAGGTGTATTAAATGCATTTTGGACTTATAATATTTTCAGCTTATAATGAGTTTGTTGGTACGTTAACCCCATTGTAAGTCATGGAGCACCTGTATTTCTTCTCTTTCTTTTTTTTTTTTTCAAAAAGATGACCGGTAAGGGGATCTTAAACCCTTAGCTTGGTGTTGTCAGCACCACACTCAGCCAGTGAGCGAACCGGCCATCCCTGTATGGGATCCGAACCCGAGGCCTTGGTGTTATCAGCACCACACTCTCCCGAGTGAGCCACGGGCCGGCCCATAGGATTTCTTTTTCTTTTTTTCTTTTTTTGTCCTTTTTGAGACCGGCCGCACCGTGCTCAGCCAGTGAGCGAACCGGCCATCCCTGTATGGGATCCGAACCCGAGGCCTTGGTGTTATCAGCACCACACTCTCCCGAGTGAGCCACGGGCCGGCCCATAGGATTTCTTTTTCTTTTTTTCTTTTTTTGTCCTTTTTGAGACCGGCCGCACCGTGCTCAGCCAGTGAGCGCACTGGCCAGTCCTATATAGGATCCGAACCCGCGGCAGTGCGCCACGGGCTCGGCCCAGAGCACCTGTATTTCTAATGTTCAGATCATGTCTAGCTTGTAGTAGGGGCTCAACAGGTATTAATGGAAGAAATGAATGAATGAATGATAACTTTAATATTTTCTTCTAATAAAGGAAAAAAAGATGTAAAGCATATAAGCTAATTGTTAAGTTTTGGTTAAGTCTAGGTATTGAGTATATTTTTATCTCTATTTTTTTGTATTAATTATAGTTTGATAGGCTGGTCGCCTTTCCATTAGCTCTTCCTAAGGCTTCTGCAGCACCTCTCCCTGTTGTCTTACCAGGGTTTAAGCTGTGAAACTGGCTAGTGACATAAGAAAGAGAAATGTGTTGGCACAGACTTGCTGACATGCCTCTCTTTTTTCACATTGATTTGAAACGCCAAGAAGCTGGGCTGAGAAAAGGGCCCTGTGATCAGTGGTTACACTGTAATAGACCTATCTGTTGGAGACCTCTGCAGTATGTGCTAGACCTTTATTGCCTTCTACTTGGCTTTTATATAGGCAAAAGAAGCAGGTTATTTCCAGGACAGCTAAATTAGCAGGTAAACCTCATTTCCAAAGAACAGACCTTTATTTATTTATTTTATTTTTTATAGCAAAAGACATTTTCTTAGCAGAGAAAACGCATATAAATGTTTATCTCAATCCAAGCCTAGCTAATAATTGAATAACAACAACAACAAAAAAAACCCTATAGGAATAGCAAAAATAAGGATGAAAGATGAGTTTAAAGTAAAACTCTAATATTAAGCCATTGATGATTTTAAAACAAGCAGATTAAGTTGTAGTACCTCTATAATAATTAGAGGAAAGTTTGATTCATAGAAAATCTCAGGAATATGACTAAGAAATGGCAGTAAATGAAAATAAGGACTGGATTCTAGTCCCAACTTTGATATTTAAACTTCTTGAGACTGTGGACAAATTGCTTAATTTGCTTTCCTTTATTTTGTTACTTAGTCAAGTGAAGAAAAGTGAGACAGCTTGGAGAATAACTTGTAAAAGAAATGTTTATCACTGTGTGCGTTTTTCATCTTGCATATTTAAATATAAATCCCGTTAGACAATATTCTTTAAAATAGTTTTCTTATTCTCTTTTATCTCAAAAATTGTTAATACAAGGATACTTCAAAAAGTTCATGGAAAAATAGAATTAAGAAATAATACAAATCTTTCCATGAACTTTCTGAAGACCCCTTGTGTTTATATCCATTTTCTCTTTAAAAAAAAGACTGCACAGTTCTTGAAGACAAGGATTATTTTGTATCATCAAATACAGAGTATAGTTCTTGACATACAGGTAGAAATGAAATAGTAGAATGAGTGAAAACAATGAAATGATTATGATGATTTTGAGTTTCTTGGTGGAATAGAGATCTGGGTCCTAGGAAAAGATTTTATGTCTGGTTTGCAGTTTTGAAAATGTTAAAAAATTAAACGAGGAATTTCTACTTCTTCTTTTTTTTTTTTTTTTAAAAGATGACCGGTAAGGGGATCTTAACCCTTGACTTGGTGTTGTCAGCACCATGCCCAGCCAGTGAGCGAACCGGCCATCCCTATATGGGATCCAAACCCGCGGCCTTGGTGTTATCAGCACCGCACTCTCCCGAGTGAGCCACAGGCCGGCCCAGGAATTTCTACTTCTGGACACGAGACTAAAGAGAGGGAAGATCAAGTTGTGAGAGACTTCCCAGGACTAGCAGTGCTGAAATAATGAGGTGGATACATTAGTTGTATACTGTACCTTCTCTCTTTGTTTCATAGTCCCTCCCTCTCTTCCTCCTTCCTTCCTGGGAAAGCAAAAGTTTTGTTTTTTGTTTTTTTTTTAAAAGATGACCGGTAAGGGGATCTTAACCCTTGACTTGGTGTTGTCAGCACCACGCTCAGCCAGTGAGCCAACCGGCCATCCATATATGGGATCCGAACCCGTGGCCTTGGTGTTATCAGCACCACACTCTACCGAGTGAGCCACGGGCCGGCCCAGAAAGCAAAAGTTTTTGATTGATTGCTAGATAATGTGTATAAAAGACTTTCAAAGACTAAAGTCAATGTTTCTGCCTTTTGCTCTTTTACACCAGGTATGGTGAGAGGCCGAGCATCTCTATCCAAATAGCTGGGTTGGGCTGGGCTGAAGGTTTAGGAACTCTTCTAGTCTAGACCTCTAGCATCTCCAGCACTTGGTAAATGTACTGTGCGAAAAACTGGCCATATGTTTGGGGCTCTTCTAGAATTGTCTGTCTTGCACATCTGTGCAGCTGCCATAAGCTCTGCTAATTTTCTTTCTCTTTGTAGAGTTCTTCTGCCCATGGCAAGACCAATTGTCATTAGCTCATGCTTGAACTCTACAAGTACCACAAGGAGAGAAAGTGGCTGGCAATTTCAGCTCACGAAGAAAGGGCTTTTTGCTCTCTGGAATTTTAGTTCGTCATTCCTCTTTGCTTTGCATTGAAGACAGCTCTTCAATGTCTTTAAAACTATTTCATCTTTTGAGTAACATATATAGTTTTATGTAGTTGTTACTATGAAAGTGATGGCTTGCCTCTCCCTATTAAATCCAACCTGGAAGTGGAAGTCTCATTATTTTTGTTTTGTTTTGTTTTTGTTGCTACAACTGTGACATAAAAATAAAGTTCTTCAAAAAATATAGAAATTATTTCTCTTTGATGTAACAGTCAGGAGGTTAGATGGGTAGTCCCAGGTAGGTAGATTATCAGGGACCCAAGTGTCTTCCTTGTTTTTCTTCCTTCTTTTACAATGTTATCTTCATTAGCATCTGCGTCTTCAACCACCGTATCTACATTCTAGGCCACAAGCAGAGGGGAAGACGTGGAGGAGAAGCAATTTCTTTCTTAAAGGAATGCAGCAGTGGTATACATCCCTTCTGTTCACTTCTTATTGGCTAGAATTTCATCACATGATTATTCCTAGCTGCGGGAGAGATTGGAATTGTAGATTGGAGTTGGGTGGCCATCTGCCACCTTCAACTCAGAGATTCTGTTACTAAAGGGAAGATAGGTGGCCAGTTAGTCTCTGCCACAATGTGGTATGAAGAGAAGCTCCAAGTAGAATTTTTTCCTAAATAATCAGTTTTCCTAAAACTTTGTGTTAAATAATATATTGCTTCCCCTTAAGTTTGTGATTTTTCTTTCTTTTCTTTTTGGTTTTTTATAAAGATGACCAGTAAGGGGATCTCAACCCTTGGCTTGGTGTTGTCAGCTCAGCCAGTGAGCCAACCAGCCATCCCTATATGGGATCCGAACCCATGGCCTTGGTGTTATCAGCACCACACTCTCCCAAGTGAGCCATGGGCCATCCCAAAGTTTGTGATTTTTCTTATCATAAAAGAGTTAGTCTTGTTTAGTGGTTATGGGCTTGTTCTCTGTAGTTTGACAAACTTAGCAAATATTGAATTTTAATTTGTGGTCTTCTGTGTTTTTTTATGAGGAGTGGGTGAGATCTATCTTATGTGTATTAATGAAAACTTGGAGAGGGAGGGGGTTAGCAAGAAATCGGTAAAGGACCATAAAAAATGATTACATTGTGTAATGATAAATATAGTAATAATCCTGATTTGAGGATCACATATTGCACACAGGTATTGATATTTAACACTGTACCCAACAGATATGTACAATCATGTTTCAATTAAAAATCAATAAATAAACTTAAAAAACGAAAAAGAAAACTTGGGAGGAGGTTAGTTTTAGCAGACAAAAATCTGATATCCCTCAATATAGTGAACCACCTACTTATAATTTCAAACCAAATATCTCTTACCGTAAGATACTAAACAAAATTTCAAGTGAACAAAATTGATAAAGTTGGGAACCATTTAAAAATTTTTTCTTGGGGCCCTAAAAGTTTTCAGGCTATGCTAACATGATAATACCTGATAAAAGTATAGAAAAGAAGTTCCAAGAGATTTCAGCATAGAATCTGTATCTGTTAACTTTTTCAGTTGAGAGTAACAGAAACTGACTCAGCTAAACTAAGCAAAAAGGTGGTTTATTGGAAGGATGATAGATATGCAAAAAAAAGGAGGAGGGAGAGGAATTGATAAACAACTAAGTCTCAAAGTCAGAAAGGCAGGAACCAGCACAGCTCAGGAGCTCAGTGTCAGGAAGTTAAGAACCTTTCCTCCTGGATGTTGGAAGTCCACTATCCTCCAGACTCTCTCCCCATTGAAATTTTAAATCCCCATGAGAGACAGTTGTTGGCTTCCTTTTCGCAAAGACGTCTACCCAATCAATCAGTTATGGCCCAGGATATGCAGCCAAAATCATAGATGTCACCACCAGGGGCCCACTTCTGCATATCAGGGAGTATTCCCAGAGAATGGAAATTGATGCAAACCAGGTGGGCTCTCTGGTGGTGTGCACTACAAAGCAAGATCAGAGCACGTGGAGGGGGCAGAGTGCAGTGGATGGTATTACAGGGTCAGAATGTGCTAGAGGTGGAAAAGAGCTGAGTTCTGAAGATGAATTTGTGGTGGAGCTGCGCTTGTGCTCCAGTCTTCTGACTCTTGCGTCTGTCTGTTACACCATAATGCTCATCTAGAGATAGGAAAGGTCTACAGAGGAGGCTTGGGTGGCCAGTTAGAGTGGTAACTCCGGGGCAGACATCAGTGCCCAGTGTGTACAGGATGCCACTGAGCTGAAATTTTAAGTCCATATATACTTGAAGGTCTCCGTTTTTGATTTTCTTTCTTTTTTTTTTTTTTTTAAAAGATGACCGGTAAGAGGATCTCAACCCTTGACTTGGTGTTGTCAGCACCACGCTCAGCCAGTGAGCAAACCGGCCATCCCTATATAGGATCCGAACCCGTAGCCTTGGTGTTATCAGCACCGCACTCTACCGAGTGAGCCACGGGCCGGCCTGCCGTTTTTGATTTTCAATAGGAAAATAGTAATGTCAGACTATAAATGTGTTTTATCCTGATTGCAAGAAAAAGTGTTGACTCCCTGCTTTTCAAAATTTCCCTGCCAACATAAGAGGACACTTCTGGAAATATACATTCAGAGTATGGCATAGCTTGTGTGATTTGCACAAAACTCCAAATTATTCTCCAGTATGTGTGGTATGCAGTAGGGGAGGCTAGTACATTTCAGTTAAATTCCAATAAAAGAGAATTTCTGCAGAACTGATTTTTAAGGAGCAATAGAAATACACACTTGAAAATGAATAGGACTCATTTTAATGGAAAAAGCATGATAGCACTTCCTTGATTGCTGAAGAATAATGGGTAGTTCATATTGGACATTACGTTTTTTAATAATGTTCCAAACCATCCACCAGGTGGGCAGGTTCTGTCATCTACTGTAGCCTTCAGCTGAAATGTGTTTGTTTGCTTAAAGAATCAGGCTGATGTGATTTTGTATTCATATCAGAAATGTATGCTTCTTTTTCCCAGTAATGACTTCCTCATTACTGCATCATTACATAATTACTCTGTTCTTTCATGGGATTTTGAAAACCTTTACTTAGGATCGTTTCTTTTAAGTCAGTTTACAGTGTAATCAAAACTTGTTCCCCCCCCCCCCCCCGAAACGAAAGAAACAATACAACATATAATCTTAGATTTTGAAACTAAAGAAACAATACAACGTATAATCTTAGGTTTTCTAAGATTTTCTTTTGCTGTAAAGGACATAATTAGGACAATTGGCAAAACCTGAATAAAATTGTAGACTAGATATTAGCATTGTATCAATTTCCTGATTTTGATAATTGTTCTGTAGTTATGTAAGAGGGTGTCCTTGTTTTTAAGAAATACACACTGAAGTATTAAAAGGTAAAGAAAAATCATAACTGCAACGGACTCACAAATAGTTCAAGAAGAAAATTCTCTTTCTCTCTACACACACACACACACACACACACACACACACACACACGAGATTATTTATTTTTTTCTTGAACCAATCGAGACTACCTTGTATGCTTTAAGTCCCTTTACCATTTACCTCTATACATGGTTTTAAGAGTCTGATAGTTTGACAAGGCTTGTTATGAAATATACAGCAGTCTCTTGCTGTCTTCTACCCCTTCCTCTTCAGAGGGAGCTACTTTCAATTTTAGCTGATTCTTTTGATATTTAGCTCCATGTTTCTAAATAACATGCTTATATTACTGTTTCTTGACTTTTCAGTATTAGACATTATTTATGGGCTTATCACTATTAGAAGATTTTCACTCCTCCTAGTGGAGTATTTTTTTGGAAAGACTGTGGCAAGAAGTTTGTGATTAGAACAAAGAGTTCAGGAAGTAGGAAGAAGGAAATAATGGTGACACAAGGGGCTGGAGACTTAGTTTGCTGCCATGATGTAGACTAAGTTTTGATTCTGTTAGAGTTGAGACTTGAGACTTTATCTTGGGAAAACAGTGGAGCTTTTGAGCAGGGGAGTGTCTTGATCATGTTTGTTTTGAGAGGTTAATTAGAGTGTGGAGAGAGTCCTGGTGGCAGGGAGATTAAATGGGCTAAATGGGAAGAAAAATGTTACAATAGTTCACTGAAGGAAAAGCCAGAGATTTCTTTTAAATTGAGGAGTAGAATATGCTAGTCTTAGGTGTACAGCTCTGTGATTTCTTTACCTGTGTGTGTACTGTGTATTTCAGTCCTCTCTCAAGTTATAGAACATTTCCAGCCTCCTTAAAACTCCTTCATGCCCCACAAGAAGATCTTGAACAAAGGCACTAAAATTTATCACTAGTTCTAGGTGGAAGCCAGAAAATAAGGTGGAGCTAAAGAGGATTCCAGACTTGGGAGACTGGGTAGACTGGATGGTGATGCTGTCGACTGAAATAGTTAATACTGGGGGAGGATCAGGTTTTAATTGAAGGAGCGGTTAGGATGGCGAGATAAGAAGTTCAGCTTTAGACTTTTTAAGTGTGAGGTGCCTGTGAAATGTGTAAGTGGAGCTATACAGGAGGCAGGTGGGAATGTAAATTTAAGTTCTAGAAAGAAATTTGGGATTGCTGTATAGATTTGGCATATTCATCTACAGCATGTACAGTCTATTTGAGAACCAGCAAGTAGATGGAAATTCTCTAGAGAGGCTGTAGGGAGTGGGATGACCTAAGGTTATGATGATAGGCACATGTTGCTTTTAACTCTGTTTTAGCCCAAATAGTGAATAAAATCAGTGGCAAAACTCAGTTTAGACATTTAAAAATAAAATGACAAGTGAAAATTCAGTAATACATATTCGTCATAAAAAAAAAAAAACTGTCGTAGAAGGTTATAAGCAAAAAGTATGCCTTCTTACCCCTAACTGCCTTCCTATACCAGTTTCTTGTGTATCCTTCAGACAGTTTTAGCGTAAATATAAGCATATGTATTGTGGGGGCCGGCCCGGTGGCGCACTCGGTAGAGTGCGATGCTTGGGAGTGTGACAGCGCTCCCGCCGAGGGTTCGGATCCCATATAGAGACCGGTCCGCGCACTGGTTGAGCGTGGTGCGGGCGCGACACCAAGGGTTGTGATACCGTTGCCGGTCACGAAAAAAGACAAAAAGGAAAAAAAAAAAAAAAGGGCCGGGGGGTCCTACTTACCATTTAAGGGCCGGCCCGTGGCTCACTCGGGAGAGTGCGGTGCTGATAACACCAAGGCCCCGGGTTCGGATCCCATATAGAGACCGGTCCGCGCACTGGTTGAGCGTGGTGCGGGCGCGACACCAAGGGTTGTGATACCGTTGCCGGTCACGAAAAAAGACAAAAAGGAAAAAAAAAAAAAAAGGGCCGGGGGGTCCTACTTACCATTTAAGGGCCGGCCCGTGGCTCACTCGGGAGAGTGCGGTGCTGATAACACCAAGGCCCCGGGTTCGGATCCCATATAGGGATGGCCGGTTCGCTCACTGGCTGAGCGTGGTGCTGACAACACCAAGTCAAGGGTTAAGATCCCCTTACCGGTCATCTTTAAAAAAAAAAAAAAAAAAAAAGCATATGTATTGTGTATGTGGCTTATTTTTTGATTAGTTTTTCCCATTATTGCTTTGGTTAGGAGTTCCTTTTCAGCCACTCAGTAAACATGGTTAACAATGTGGTTGGCATGTGGACAAAATGGCTTTTAGTTTGATTTTTTTTTTTTTTAACTTCCCTAGTCTTATAATTTTTTTTTTTTTTTTTTTTATAAAGATGACCGGTAAGGGGATCTTAACCCTTGACTTGGTGTTGTCAGCACCACGCCCAGCCAGTGAGCGAACCGGCCATCCCTATATGGGATCCGAACCCGGGGCCTTGGTGTTATCAGCACCACACTCTCCCGAGTGAGCCACTGGGCCGGCCCCTTATAATGTTTTTTATGATGCTGTGCTTATGATCTTGACTGAAAAAAATTTCTTCCATTGCCTTTTTGTTTTCTTTTGGATTTTCTTGAACAGTAATATTACTGTTCAAGCAAATGTATCTTGGTATTCAACAAAGTTCTTAAATCTTCTCTTGACTAATAATACTAATGTAGTGTCACAATCTTGTCTGTTTAAGGTGAGCAGACTGATATCTCTTTTTAGCCTGGAGGAAATGATATACTAATATTTTTCTTAGTTATTTTTCTCATTACCTTGTTGACAGTATAATTCTCAAATTAGAATGACTGAAAGGCCCATAAAGGGCCCTCCTAGGGAATCCAGAATTTGAAATAAACTGTAAGAGTTTTAGCCCATGTTTTGTTTAGAGTGAACTTGATCTCACTGACAGTCTGCTTGAGACTAAAAGGCACTAGATCTGGGTTGTAGAAATGTCCTAATATTAATTGTGTGATCACTGTAACTTACATAAGCCCTTCTTTGCCAGGGTACTTGTTTTTGAAAGAGCAAAGAGCATAATGTATATTTTCATTTATTTGTCAAATATATATTGATTTCCTATGAGGTACCTCTTTCTGTAATATTAATAGTAATAAAAGGAAATACTATTCTGGGGGCTAGATGTGTGATAATGAACAAAACAGGCCTGGTACTTTCATGGAATATTATATGTGTGTAAGATGGTAATACCATTATTATAGTTCAAATCACTGTTAAAAATAAAATTTGGCATCAATTAAGCATTACTTAAAGATCAAGTAATTTTGTTCTCTCATGAGTTCTAAGACTTTTTCACCTGTGAGAGGTTTTCCTATCAATTGGCCTGTTCATTCTGCCCCTGCATGGTCACTGTGTTTTGATGGATGCTGCATTCCAACAGTCGCTTCATAGTTGAAACTGAATTCTTTAAAATACATTTAATTTTAAATAAGGCTTTGATAGAATTGCACAGTACTTAAAAGCAAAATAATGATTTAACTTCCTCCTTCCTGGATAAATCCAACCTGCATTATGAATTTACTTGGTCCTGTTCATTTGGGTGTGTCTAAAATCAAGGCGGATATCTTTAAAAGAGATCCACCCACAGCATTCCTGACATGTAAATCAGGTGCACATTAGTTAGAGACTCTGGGGCTCTGTAAATTTCCTGGCTTTTTTTAATGATATGTACAGTTAAATGTAAATAGTTTAAACAATTTCAGAGGTAAGGAGAGTTTGGCAAAATATTTTCAGATATAGTTTTCTAAAGAGATGATCAGAATGTTATCTTTCTTGTGTTTTAAACTGCTTTTCAGTTTGCTTTCTCTAGCTTAATAGCTTCCTTATATTGTTACATTGTTAACTTATAAATAATATTCTATCCTTAGATATTGGCTCATTTCTAGCTATTCTGTTCATACAAATGCATTACAACCTTACTCCTGCATTAAAGTTTAACTATTAAATATTAACACAAACCTCCACCCTTTTGGGGAAGAGATTGATGAAGACCTAAACCAGTTTTATAGTTTTCAGAAGTTCTAATTTAGGCCATCAAATTGAGTCAGTACCAAGATTCCATGTGTCATGCCTATCCAAATGCCTTTCCTTTGTCAAATACATCTGTGTCTTTCAAAACTTTTCTTACTTGCAGCGTTCAAGCAGCTTTCCAAAACCAACATTACAGAGGAACACTATTCTAAAATGTCTTTAGCCATTGGATATATCAATTATTATGTACATTTTTATTAATTTGTTTTTGTTTGTTTATATCATATCTCTGATAAGGTTGGTTCTTTTATTCCTTTGGGACTTTTTGTAACTCTAGTGTAATGCTTCATTGACAATATGCTCCTAGTAAATTTTGATTGACCATTCCTCACTGCAGTCAGTTATTCCAAAGTTAAAGTTTACACACAAACTTCTTCTCTAGTGGATTTCCCTTTGTTAAACAAGATTTCCATGAAAATTGATTAAAAAGTAAAACGTTTTAATCTATGAGATCAAAAATAAAATAGGTTGGTATTTGTATATTAAAATCCAAGTATCCCAAGGGATAGAACAAGGGATAATCTCACAGTGTTTGGAAATTAATACTTAGGTCAAGATAAAAGGGGACAGGATGAATTCATGACAGTTACTGATCATTCTAACAGTTTTTCCCCTTGTAGTGGATTGAATTATGTCCCTTCAAAACTCAGTGAAGCTTGAATTATGTCCCCAAGTTTTATGTATTAGAAACTTGGCCCCCACTTTGACTCTTGGAAGGGTGAGAAATCCTGTTATGGTAACTGAAAGGTGGAGCCTTGAAGAGGTGATTAGATTGTAGGACCATGCATTAGTGAATGGATTAAAAATGGTAGTCGGGGCGTGGTTCTGAGTGCTTTAAAAAAAGAGAGAGAAGAGTCTCTCTCTCTCTCTGTGCTTCCACCATCTTGCAATGTAAGATCCCTGGGTCACTGTCACCACCACCAGATGGACTTTGGACTTACCAGGCTGGCTCAGAAACTGTAAGCAACAGATTTTGTTTTCTTTCTAAATCACCCAGTTCCAGGTATTTTATTATAAGCAACAGAAATGGACTATACACCCCTTGTGTTGGGTTTTACTTTCTTTCTACTTCTATGCAGTGCTAGACCACATTTATGAACATTTTACTTTTGTGCATAATTATTTGTGTTATCACTGACAACAAAGGTTAATATGAACCCCTTGTTTCCACAGGCCCTAGTGCTGGTAATTATTTGGGATACTCTGGTTGGGTGGCTTTAAGAATGTGTGGCAGTAAAACATTTATGACTAGTTTATTTTTCATTCTTAAACTGAATTTACTTTTGAACTTTTGATCACTTCATCAATAAGCTAACATAGTATTTTTCAGGATAGGCTTTTTCTTTGTTGATTTATATATGTATATATTTTACTAGAACAAAGGAAATTATGCTTTCTTCGAATACAGCATTTTAGGATCTATTTCAGAAAATCAAATAATGATAAAAACCAGTGTTTGGCATTGTTCTTAGGCAGTCCTTCTCACTCCCTCTTTTTTTACTGTTCATCTGAAGTATATATAATTTAAAAATTATTTCTATTGAAAACAAGTATGCCTTTTTAGGTCTTAGTGTTCCATTTGACTATTACTTAGAAAATTCTTAAGGTGTAGTTCTGCAAGTCTCTGAGGACTGAGATTTTACATAGAAATCTTTTTCTTTCTGTGATTGAAAGAAATGTGTTTCACCTTTCTTTCAGATCCATCGTGTTACACAAAATGGAGGACTGTATAAAAGACCGTTTAATGAAGCTTTTGAAGAAACACCAATGCTGGTTGCTGTGCTGACGTATGTGGGGTATGGTGTACTCACCCTCTTTGGGTATCTTCGAGATTTCTTGAGGCACTGGAGAATTGAAAAGTGTCACCATGCAACAGAAAGAGAAGAACAAAAGGTAATTGTTAGAGGGTCTTTGATTCCGTAAATGTAAGCCTTTTATAGAAATCTTAGTATTTTCAAACAAAATTTTTTCCTTAGAAATTTGGGTGCACATTAAAATAATACTGTAGATGCAGGTAAGTGAAAACATTTCACAAAGAAAGTTGAAAACAAGGTTAAAGCATGGAGAAATTAAAGCATTTAAAGTATTTTTTATTTGATCACTGTAAGAACCCAATGAGGTAGGGAACACTGCCCCTATTTTGAGAGTTAGAAATCTAAAATTCACAAGGTATGTGATGTTTCCTAAGATGCCTAGTGTCAGAGCTGGTATGTGGATACAGGACTGTGAAGTGCCAACAGCCATGTTCTTTCTGTTCACATTACCATACTGTGTCCCAAGTTGTGTTTACAGTCGTCTGAAAAGATTGTGTTCTTTAGAACTCATAATATGTTTTCTCTTAGACACACTATACATAGTTGTCTGGTTCACAGATCAGTGTCTCTCCCCAAACACACAAGCCCTAAAACAGAATGTGGCTGAGCTATTCTTTTTACGGTAGAGAATAATCTTGTTTTAGTAGTGGTAAACAGAGATGATAATGGTTGTCTCTGGGGAGGAGGACCTCGTTCACTTCAGTTTTCTCTGTTTAGTCCTTTGTGCCTTTAGGGTTTTATACAATAGACATATATTAACTATTCTTAATAAATAAATAAAATTAAGGTAAAAAATGCCTGATTTTACTGAAAACAAAACAATCCTGTTTGTTCTTGGCATGTGAAATATGGAGAGGTTGTCCTCCAGCCCAGGGAATATACCTGGTTAAAGAAGGACTTAAGACGTTAGTTTTTGTTGTTGTTGTCCATCATACCTCTCACTTTTGTGGGGGTAGCAAGGTCACCACTGAGAGAGGAGCCAGTAAACACAGGTTGTAGAAGAAACTTCAGGGAATGGGTGGTGGTCATGTTGTGGGAAGGTAAAGAGTACATCAAGAAAACATGGGAGAGTAAAGGACCTTGTCAGCTACTAGGAAAATAAGACCAATCAGTATGTGTATGGATTGAGGAATCTGGCCCCTGGGAGAACTCAGGATCAGGCATCCTTTCTCATCTCAACCATTTTGCACCCCTTTCCTGGCCCCCAGCACCACAAGTTGGCCATCCTATTTATTGCCTCGAAATGCCTACAAATTAATTTCATTAAGAAGGTATTCTTTGAATACCTTATACAAGTAAAGCCCTACATTGAAAACTAGGTTCACTAGGCCACACTACTTTTCATCATTAAAAACCCAAACACATTTTTTTTTTTTTTTTTAAAAAAAACCGGAAAGGGGTTCTCAACTCTTGGCTTGGTGTTGTCAGCACCACGCTCAGCCAGTGAGCAAACCGGCCATCCCTATATAGGATCCGACCCCGTGGCCTTGGTGTTATCAGCCCCACACTCTACCGAGTGAGCCACGGGCCGGCCTAAACCCAAACACATTTTTTTTTTTTTTTAAAAAAAACCGGAAAGGGGTTCTCAACTCTTGGCTTGGTGTTGTCAGCACCACGCTCAGCCAGTGAGCAAACCGGCCATCCCTATATAGGATCCGACCCCGTGGCCTTGGTGTTATCAGCACCACACTCTACCGAGTGAGCCACGGGCCGGCCTAAACCCAAACACATTTTTAAATTTCTTTGATTTTCCTGTTTACCCCTGAGTGTATCCATCCAGAGTGCATCTACAATTTGTTGATTTTGTACATCCCTCAGTTATAGTTTACTAATACTGTAACTATGTTGTGCAGTATAGCAATTACTTGTTCACGGGCCTATATCCTCCTACTAGACTGAGTTGATGGCAGTTGTGACTGTGTGTCTGATGGTAGCTAAAGTTTTATTTATATATGCAAACTAAAAAAATCTTTATCTACAGAGACCTGTCATAGTGTGAACACATGGTAGAGACGTAATAATTGACATGTAGAGGTGGGGGTCGGGGAAGTGCTGATTGTGGTGTAGACAGAGCATTCCTGGCTGAGAGGATAGGGTAGGCAAAGGCATGAGGAATGTTTGAGAGAACCTGGAATGTGGACACATGAGAAATTGTGTTTTGAATGTCAAACTAAGAAGTTTGGTAGGCAACGAGGAGTCCAGGGAGTGGCCATAGAGCTTGCACAGCTTGTGCTGTAAGTGTGATGAATGAATGTATGAAATGATGAAGATGCATCTGAATTGCTTTAAGAATGCTTTTGTTATATTTGGAACTCGTTTCATGTTTCCAGAGGGTAGACTAACTTTAAGTATTGGGGGCCGCCTGTGTATATTTAACTTCATGTGAAAGAATTAGAACATGCTGGTTTTATTCTTAAGTAGTTTCTGATTTTGTTGAGGAAACAAACACTTCAAACTTACAGGCCTTTGCAAAGCCATCATACAAGCAAATAGTGCTTGAATTGTATGAAGATGTAGAACAAAAAAGTAATGAGTAGCATAGGCTTAATCAGGAAATAATTCTTGGGGTAGTAGGAGGAAATATGAGGGACAGAGGGGGACATTTTGTGGAGAGGAAGAGTGTACTGATAAATTATTCAAATTTATTTTAATGGGATTTTCACAATAGATAGCATTAGCAGTTAAAACAGCTAACTTATGCCATTTTCTTATTTTTTAAAAAATCAGCTTTCAGAGAGAAAAGTTCATTCAGCCATATGATAGATCGTGTTTGGTTTCTGGTGCTAGATTAGGTGTGATGAAAGGAGTAGGCAAATTTTTTTTTTTCCTTTTTGTCTTTTTTCGTGACCGGTAACAGGATTGCAGCCTTCCGTGTCGCGCCCATACTGCAACTGGCAACGGGATCGCAACCCTCCGTGTCGCGCCCGCACCGCGCTCAACCAGTGAGCGGACCGGTCTCTATATGGGATCCGAACCTCGGCGGGAGTGCCGCCACACTCCCAAGCACTGCACTCTACCGAGTGCGCCACCGGGCCGCCCGGGAGTAGGCAAATTTTTTTTTTTCCTTTTTGTCTTTTTTCGTGACCGGTAACAGGATTGCAGCCTTCCGTGTCGCGCCCATACTGCAACTGGCAACGGGATCGCAACCCTCCGTGTCGCGCCCGCACCGCGCTCAACCAGTGAGCGGACCGGTCTCTATATGGGATCCGAACCTCGGCGGGAGTGCCGCCACACTCCCAAGCACTGCACTCTACCGAGTGCGCCACCGGGCCGCCCGGGAGTAGGCAAATTTAAGTGTTAAAATGGAAGGACTTCAGGTCCAGGGTTCAGTCCCTGTACTGGCCAGCCGCAAATGAAGGGAAGGAAAGAAAGGAAGGAAAGGAAGAGAGGTGAAGGAAAGTGCTTGCTTGGGATCATAAAATGCAAATACAACATAGCTACTTCCTCATTTTACTGAGTGAGCAGTATCCATGACCACATCCTGATTTTCTTCCTTACCACATTACAAAGGAGAGCCCATTTAACTATTTATGTTAGGTCTTCACAGGCAAATATTATATGTTGCTTTGGGTAGAACTGAATCACATGGTTACACTAATAAAGATGAGTTACCGTGAGTTTTATTTTATGTAAATATTATTTTATTTTGTATCAATAAATTTTATTTTATTTTATATAAATTGTGTAAAATTCTTGGAATTCTTTACCTCTTGATCTCCTGTTATTAGTGTGTTTTAGATAAGAATGTTGTTTTCCTGCTCCATGGTTTATTTCTTTTTTATGTGAGGTGAAGCTAGTAGTCCAGAAACATGTATGTGATAGATACAGCAAAAGCTTTAATTAATAAAAATGTTCTAATATTCAAATAGGAAGTACCTAAGGAGTGCTTCCTATTTGAATATTAGATCAAAGGAGTAAATTTTGGTAAGTAGTTATCACACACTTACTAGACTTTAAACTAACATTTTGCCTCTACATCTTGTTCACGATCAGATATTCTAAAATGGGAGGGATAGGATACTGGGAAGGGATATTATATGTCCACACCCTGATATGTTTAATTTTCAAGATACAAAAGAAGGAGTTCCTGAAAGAACTTCTTTAAAAAGTAGCTTACTGAGGGGCCAGCCCGGTGGCGCACTTGGTAGAGTGTGGCGCTTGGGAGCGCGGTGGCGCTCCCGCCGAGGGTTCGGATCCCATATAGAGACCGGTCCGCTCACTGGTTGAGCGCGGTGCGGGCTCGACACCGAGGGTTGCGATCCCATTGCTGGTCGCGGTACGGGTGCGACACTGAGGGTTGCGATCCTGTTACCGGTCACGAAAAAAGACAAAAAGGAAAAAAAAAAAAGTAGCTTACTGAAAGAGAAAAAAAAAAAGGAGCTTACTAAGACTGTCTGGTGATTGTCATTTTAGCAGTATCTCAGGAAACTAATAATGTAGTACAGTTGCCTGGTGTATTAAGCTAGGGGATTAATCAGTTTGTTTCTCTTTAATTCTATGGATCATTCTGTTTTTAAAAAGACCACTACTTTCCATTGCTTTATTAACATAAAGCAACGTGTGGGGCCCAGGACAAGTTACCTGTTTTTTCAAAAACAGTTTTATTAGGCCGGCCCGTGGCTCACTCAGTAGAGTGCGGTGCTGATAACACCAAGGCCATGGGTTCGGATCCTATATAGGGATGGCCGGTTAGCTCACTGGCTGAGCGTGGTGCTGACAACACCAAGTCAAGGGTTGAGATCCCCTTACCAGTCATCTTTTAAAAAAAAAAAAAAAAAAAACAGTTTTATTGAACAACACCAGGGTCAAGGATTTGGATACCAAAACAAATAAATAAATAAATAAACAATACACAGCTTTATTGAGACATAATTTACATACCATAAAGGTCACTAATTTAAAGTGTACAATTCACTGGTTTTTAGTATATTTACAGAGTTGTACAGCCAGCACCATACTGTAATTTTATAACATTTTCATCATCCAGAAAAGAAACCCCATATCCATTAGTAATCACCCCTTCCTCACCTGCTCCTTCCCACTAGGCAATCAGTGATCTAATTTATGTCCCTAGAGATTTTCCTGTTCTGGACACTTTGTATAAATGGGATTATACAACGTGTGATCTTTGGGGTCTGGCGTCTTTAACTTGGTACAGTGTTTTTCAGGTTCATTTATGTTGTAGCATATATCAATACTTAATTACTTTTTCTTTTTTTCCTTTTTGTCTTTTTTACTGACCGGTAACGGGATCGCAACCCTCGGTGTTGTGCCCGCACCTCGCTCAGCCAGTGAGCGGGAACCGGTCTCCACATGGGATCCGAACCCTCAGTGGGAGCGCGGCGCTCCCAAGTGGCGCACTCTACAGTGCGCCACTGGGCCGGCCCCTTAATTACTTTTTCTTGCTGAATAATATTCCATCATATGGAGAGTCATCTCTTTTTATTTACTCTATGGATTTTTCATTGGTAAGAAGTTATACCCAAAATAAACCCTTTAAAAGAGTTTTGTGGTATATTTACCACTTTATCCTTTTGTACTAGTGCCGTTCTTAGGTTTGCAAGAGTTTTCTTGTCACTTATTGGGCTTTTTTGTTTGGAGTAACAGTGTAGCTTTTTTCAGCAAGCTTTGTCTTTTGATCTTTAAGCTTCAATTTCTTTATTCAGATTTTCTTTGCATCCGGCAATTTGGGACTTTTAAAAAAATTATTATTACTGTGAATGTAAAAGTTTAAATAACTGGATTCTTGTCTGATATTCTAAGTTATTACAAGTGTAAATTAAGTACCATTGGGATGTTAAACTGGTGAAGTGATTTTTTTTCCTTCATATTTTATTTATTTATTATTTTAATTTATCAATATACAATGTAGTTGATTTTCGTGTGCTTTTACCAGTTGGTTAAGTTATTTTTAAATGTTTATCAAAATGATAAAAGAGAGTTAAAAAATAATAATAGAATTTATACGTCCCTGAGAGTACGCAGAAGCCCTCAGGAGTTCTTGGATTCCATTTTAAGAAACCATGTTGAAGTTTCCTTAGGTTTTAAGCTGTATTTTGTTTTTATTTATGTTTCTCACTAAAGCATTTTGGAAATGCCATAAATTTTGGTAGTAAGTAACTGAAAATGTGAAAATGTGGTCTACTCTACCTGAATCCAGCTGTCCGGTAGGGCTTGTTAGAGGTCACATGTGATGACTGCCAGTACTCTGATGCTCTTATTTAATACTCTTCCAGTTTTGACCCTTAGGGTGATGGTTATTCAGCTCCTGCCACAGTTTGTCTTCCACTACTGGATCATTCCCATTAACCTGCAGACATGTGTTATTTTTGCCATCACAGAAAAAGCCTTCTTCTCTTGATCCCACTTTCTCTTCCATCTACTGCTCCATTCTTTGTTTTATAACAAAATTATCTGATGTTGCTGTTTCCAGTGTCTTGCTTCCCACTCTTTACTGAACTGACTCCAGTTAGATTTTTGCCCCTACCACTTCAACTAAAATGATTCTGTGTCACCCATGACCTGTGTTGCAAAATCTAATAATCCTTTCTCAGTCTTTACCTTGTCACCTATCAGCAGCATTTGACACAATTGATCACTCTCTCATGAAAGCATTTTGTTCATTTGGTTTCCAGGACATTGTAATTGCCTGGTTTTTCTCCTGCCTTTCTGGCTGTTTTTTTTATTCTCTCTTGCTGGATCTTCCTCATTTGCCTGACTTCTAAGTTTTGGTGTGGCTCAGGAGGCTTTATCCTTCGATGGATACCTTCAACACCTTCTGTATACCAATAACTTCCAGATGTTTATCTCCACCATTGACTTCCCCATTATATCTAGCTGCCCACTTGACATTTCCACATAGGCATCTCAAACTTTACTCTAAAACTGACCTGATATTTTAATCAACTAGCTGTCTTCCCCATCTTTGTGAATGACAACTCTCTTCTGCCAGTTGCTTAAGCTAAAAACCTTGAAGTTACCCTTGATTCTTCTTGTCACACGCCATGTGTGGTCCATCAAAAAATACCAATTCAGCCACTTCTTAACATCCGTTACCACCAGACACTGTCTCCTACTGCTTGGTCCCTCACTCATCTGCTCTAGCCCCATTGGCCTCTTTGCTGTTCCTTGAACATGTCAGGCAAACTCCTGCCCCACTGCCGTTGTATTTGCTGTTTGTCCTGTCAGGAAGACTTTCCCTCCACCTAGTCCCGTGGGTAGTTCCATTACTTTTTTTCGTTCTCTATTCTACTTGGGCTACCCTAGCTAAATTGCAGCATAAGGCCAGCATTGTACATTCCCCTTCTGTGCTTGCTTTTGTTTCCATTAATATTTTTCACTACCTAACATACTTTATATTTTATATATATATCTTGTTTAGTATCTCTTCCACCAGAATATAAATTCCAGGAATGCAGGGATTACTGTTTTTTTTTTTGTTTGTTTACTGCTTTATACCTAGTGCCTAGAAGAATGCTTGGTGCATATTACTCAGTAAATGCTTAGGGTATGAATGGTATTGTGAGTGGTGATAACAGTAACAATGAAAAATTTTGAGTCTTTTGAAGTATTCATGGTCAGGGGTGAATACACACTTGCACATACATACAAATGACTCAGTTTTAATTCTGGGGAAAACAAGTATCTTTTTTTTTTTTTTAAAAGATGACCGGTAAGGGGATCTTAACCCTTGACTTGGTGTTGTCAGCACCACGCTCAGCCAGTGAGCAAACCGGCCATCCCTATATAGGATCCGAACCCGCGGCCTTGGTGTTACCAGCACCGCACTCTACCGAGTGAGCCATGGGCTGGCCCGAAAACAAGTATCTTTAATGTGGAAATCTCATCTTATGCCTTCATAGACAGCGTAGAAACATCAAGGAAGTGACTTCCTGTTTTTAACATTAAAAACAGAAAAGAACAAACAGAAGTATGATTTACATGAGCAGTAGGAAAAGCTCTTACTTAAGCATGGTTCAAAGGTTTTAAAGTTGAATCTAATAGTCTTTCATAGGTTATTTCACCTACTTCTTTTTTTTTCATTAAATAGGAGTATAGAAAAAATTGTTGACTTATAAAATAAATGCTTTTAGCTGTGTAATGCTTTTTAGCCATAGGATGACTCCAATTTCAGCAGTTCCTTGGGTGGGAATTATTTGGGATTAAAAAAAATTAACTGACACATTGTAATTATATGTATTTATGGGGTACAATCTGATGTTTTGATATATATGTTGTATAATAGTAGGGTTAGGGTGGTTAATGTATCAATCACCTCATGCGTTTATCATTTCTTGGTGGTGAAAACATTCAAAAGCCTCTCCTCTAGCTTTTTTTTTTTTTTTGATGGCTGGCCGGTGCAGGGATCTGAACCCTTGATCTTGGTGTTATAACACCATGCTCTAACCAGTTGAGAAACGGGCCATCCCCTCTAGCTATTGTGTAATATACAAAACTTAACTGTTAACCATAGTCACCCTACTGTGCAGTAGAACATCAAACGTACTCCTTCTAACTGAATTTTGTACCCATTGGTCATCGCCTCCCCCTACCCCTACACTTACTTGGGATTTTTTAATTCTTAGTTTTAAGTTTTGAAATAATTTTATCATGTTTCAGCTATTTCTAGATCTATCTTATGAAGTTATTTCCTTCTCTAGTAGAAAAGACATTGCCCGAGTAAAAACTCAAAACCCTGTGGATTTTTTTCCACTAGCCTAAATGTCTTAGCACGATGAGACAAAGTAGATTTTCTTGTGATCAGATGTTAGGCTAAGTAAATTTGGATACACATTTAACCCCAGAGTCAGGCAGCTCAACAAACTCTGTCATGTAAAACTTTCAGAATAAATTGTATGTCATGGAAAATATTTTTTTCTTTCTATATAGAAAGTTTGAATTTATTTAATTGGAACACATTTTTTTTCTGTTATTTTTAAACTTTTTGTTGGTTATACAAGTATATAACCAACATAAACATAAACGCCGCACACACCTAGAAACAGTAATAAAAAGTAAGTGTGGAGTATAATGAATGCTTATGTAAGTAAGCAGCCATGAAACCACCACCTCTGAAGTAGTGTATTATCATCATCACAGAAACCACTCCTCTCATGTGCCCCTTCTCAATCTTACTGTCTCCCTTTCCCCTGAGGTAACCATTATCCTGACTTTTCCTTATAGCTTTGTCACCTGTGTGTGTACTTTTGAACTTTATATAAATACATTTACATTGTACAGGTTGAGTATCTTTTATCTGAAATGCTTGGGATGAGAAATGTTCTAGATTTTGGATTTTTTTGGTTTTTAGAATACTTGGATATACATAGTGAGATATCTTGGGAATGGGACCCAAGTCTAAACACAAATTCATTTATGTTTCATAAACACCTTATACACATAGGCTGAAGGTAATTTTATACAGTATTTTAAATAATTTTGTACATGAAACGCATGACCTGTCACATGAGGTCAGGTGTATAATTTTCCACTTGTGGTGTCATGTCAACACTGAAAAAGTTTCAGATTTTGGAGCATATCAGATTTCAGATTTTCAGATTAGGAATGCTCAACCTGTGTATGTGTTTTTGTCCCTTGCTTTGTTTACTCAACATAGGTTTCAGCTGTTTGTTACAGACCTCCACTTCATTTGTTTCCCTTGCTCTATAGTATCTCATTGCGAGCATAGCACAGTTTATTCATTCTACTGTTGATGGACTTTGAGGTCTCTCTCATTTTTTGTAAGTGACTAATAAAGCTGCTATAAACATTCTGATATATGTGTTTCCTGGGCATGCATGTATGAGTTTCTGCAGGCTTGGAATTATTGGATTGTAGAGTATGCATCTCTTCAGTTTCATCAGATAGCGCCAAATTGTTTTCCAAAGTGATTGTACCAGTTTGTACACCTACCAGCTGTGTTTGGGAATTCTCATTGTTCCACATCTTTACCAACACTTGATGTTATCAGAATTTAAAATTTGCCAGTTCAATTGGTGTATATGTGCTAGTGTCTCATTGTGGTTTTAATTTGCATTTCTCTATTCCCCAGTGAAGCCAAGCATCTTTTTATATGTTTAATGACCATGGAAAGTGCTGATTTCGTGAAGTACCTGTTCAAATTGTCAAACTATATTGCACACAGAGAGAGACTCTCTTAAAAGAACAATGAGTTTAATTGGGAATAGAACATTGTGATAGGAATACGCATGCCATAGTAAACTATGTGCATATTTAGGGAGGTAAAGGAAGACAGGTTTTGAAGGCAAAAGAGAAAAGTACACATTATTTATTTATATATTTTTATTGAATCAAAATTGATTATACATATTTTTGGGGTTCAACGTTGAGGTATGTTGATCAAATCAACATTACTAGCATATATATTGTTGCAAATCATACTTATTCTTTATGCCCGTTATCCAATCTCACCACATCCCCCTCACCCTCTTCACTTCCCCTTCTAATTACCCTAGATTTATTCTCTCCTTCTGAAAGAATAATGGTTATTCTATTGATTTGTAGCCTAGGTGATCTGTCCAATGCTGAGAGATGTGATCAGGCCCCTTAGTATTATTGTAGAGCAGGTGCTTCTTCTGTCACTCTGGAATGGGCTTTGTGGAGAGAGACATCCTCATCTTTTCTTTATCTCTGGTGGTAACTCTCCTTGTGTTGATGCATTCCAGTGGCTGGTGGACCATCTGTGTGGTGGTTGTGGCGTCTAGCCGCTTTTGCGGCAGCCGTGGTTATTGTGGTGGCTGTAGTGGGCCACCCACATGGAAGTGATGTTTTTGGCATGTTCCTTGGCACTGGTGGTGTGCCTGGTTGAGGGGAGGGGGCTCCATCTCTGGCTCCATGCCTCACGTCCCTGGGTGGACCCACAGCAATGGCAGTGTGTCTGAGATGGAATTAATTTTTTTGTCTTTTGCTTACTTCTAAAGTGGGGAAACTTCCTGTTGGGACCAGTACTTGAACTCTGTGGTTGAGCTAAATTGCTGCTTTGCTGCTGCTTCCCTAAGGAAGGCTTTTTGTGCAGCACAGGTTATAATGGTTGACTTTATAGGTACTTCTGGCTCTCCAGAGACCCAGTGCACTGGGGTTGTGTAGAAACTCTGATCTGGGCCTGAGTCTTTTTGTCAAACTGTGCCCAATGCAATTCTATATTCCTGACCAGCCTTCTTTGAGTGGTCCTATGCTGATTGGGGTGCAGATCAGCTGTCCTTGCTGTGCCCCAGTGTTCTCCCATTGGGCTTGTCTCTCCCACTGCCCATGCTGCAAACACTTCCCATGGGACAGGCCACCAGTCTCTTGCGATGACTTGCTGGCCTCTGAGTGGCTCCTTGATCCTGTGTGGGTCCACCAGAACCCTATTAGTGTTCTTGCTGGCCCAGGGGCCACCAAGGCCCTCTTCTCCCCTGCCGCCTCCAAGCAACTGCATTCGGAGGGCACAGCTGCAGCTTTTGCTGGCTCCTGCTCCGTGAGCTCAGTAGCTCCAGCCTTAAAGCAGCTGTGGCATGAAATGGTCAGAGCAGTTTTTTCTTTCATCATTCAAGCTTCTCCCATCTTCATGCACTCCGTGGGTCTCTCCTCCTCTTCCTCTGAGCTCTAGCGGCCCCAGCTTGGCTGTTACTTTTTTATATAGTTGTAAATTAGTTGATTTCTGGGAGAGCGTGACGCTGCGCACGGTCTACTCCACCATCTTGACGGGAACCATATAATTTATTTTGAAACAGAAAACATTGGTTACAGGGGCTTATTGCAGTAGTTGACATCAGTTCATCAGTGGAGGTAGTGTCAGGCAAGTGTTCTTGTACATCCCGCTAGCTGTCCTTGTGACTCATATAGCAAGTTGCAGTGTGAAAATTCCTTTTCAGAAGTTTTTGTTAGTGGCATATGTGCGTAAGAGAGGCTTTGTAATAGTGCCTATTGTGGGCCCTCCCTTCTCAGCCTACAGGCTTTGCGTATTTATTTTTTTGTTAGTGTTCGACATGCATGACTCCATTTTGGTTCTGACAGCTTTCACAAAATCTTTTGTGTGTTTTTCTGTTGAGTTTCTGTCTTTTTTTAGTGGTTTATAGGAAATCTTTATGTATAGAATATATTTTGGAACTATCTTTCCCTATTGTGTGGCTTACCTTTTCACTCTACTTATTGTGTCTTTTTTTTTTTTGTGACCGGTAAGGGGATCGCAACCCTTGGCTTGGTGTCACCTGCACCGCGCTCAGCCAGTGAGTGCACCGACCATCCCTATATAGGATCCGAACCCATGGCGGGAGCACCACTGTGCTCCCAAGCGCTGCAGTCTCCCGAGTGCTCCACGGGGCCGGCCCTACTTATAGTGTCTTTTGATGAACAGAAGTTCTTCTGCACTAAGAAAATTTATTAGTTTTCCTTTATGAATAGTGCTTTTTGTACCATGTTTGAAACATTTTTTTCTTATTTCAAGCTCATGAATATATTGTCCTAATTTCATTGTTTTAATCTATAAATGTTATATTGAATCATTACATGGAAAGTGCCAATATTTGATCATTTTTGAACTAAAATGACAATTTTATGTGATTCAACCTAATAAAATAAGAAAGTAAAAAGAAAGGGCATATATCTGGACATAGTACAGATTTTTAAAGAAATAGGATTTAGGTATATAATATGAATAATGATTGGTAAGTTAAATTTAGATTGTGATAGGAATTGTTAATTCACATCAGGAAATTTCAATCCTACTCTATGACCAGTACATGTTTTTCCATGAACAAAATAAATTGGGCTTCAGGAAATCAGAGCCCTGTTTGATCTTTGGAATTCAAGTAAAACATTTCCCTAGAGATTCTGGTCATCTTCCTCACTTATTCCATGTGGCTGAAGGACTGATTGAATACAGAGCAAGCACGAGTTCATTCAGCCATTTTTCTGTATGGGGTATGTATCTACATATGGCCACTCTCTCTCAGCTTTTCAGAAGACAGCTGCTTTGTCAAAGGCGCCATAGACAATAGACTCCAGAGTTTTATCTTGAAACATCTGGGAAACTTGAGATTTGCTGTCAGTGCTTATTATAACCTGTTCTTCAGTTAACAGTACAAGTTAACTGCATGTTCAGGTTTTACTCCTCTACCCCAACTGTAGGGTTTATTTAGTTTCCACTAAGCTTTTACCTCATTTGATGGACAGTGTCATTTGTTTGTTCATTCATATTTTGTTTTTGTGTTTTTAAACTGGCCAGGACATTCGATATAAGATTTTCTTTTCTTTTTTTTTGTCCTTTTTGAGACCAGCTGCACCACGCTCAGCCAGTGAGTGCTGTGAGCGCACCGGTCATCCCTATATAGGATCCAAACCCGCGGCGGGAGTGCTGCCGTGCTCCCAGCGCCACACTCTCCCGAGTGCGCCACGGGCTCGGCCTTCCAATATAAGATTTTCATTAATTAAATTTCCTTATTGAGAAAAATAATTTATTGAATGGAGAATTTGTATATGTCATTGCTCCAACCCATTGTTTATTTTGACATTCCATGTTTCATTTATCCAAAAGTTATATTTTCTAAGAACTTTTACTTTCTCATATCTCATTTTCTCTTCACTGATGTCAGCAGCATTTGAGGTGTACTTTTTGTTGGTGAGTGAGGGTGGCATTTTTCATAAATCAAGTTTTTGTCACTTATCTAGTGTTCTAGGATAGGAATAGAAAATTCAAATCTTGGGCCGGCCTGTGGCTCACTCGGAAGAGTGCGGTGCTGATAGCATCAGGGCCGCGGGTTCGGATCCCATATAGGGGTGGCCGGTTCGCTCACTGGCTGAGCGTGGTGCTGACAACACCAAGTCAAGGGTTAAGATCCCCTTACCGGTCATCTTTAAAAAAAAAAAAAAGAAAGAAAATTCAAATCCTAGTTGCACTGTTGATACTAGGCGCGCTTATGCTCTTGCTTGTTTGCCTTCTGTATTTGGGTGAGATTCATGTCCGTGTCCTCAGCAGAACTATGTGTTATATATCGTGGACTGCCATACTTAAGTGCTAGTAGTTGAGAGTACACGTGTTTTAATGTATACCTGCGGCCTCCTCTAATATGGGGGGGGGCAGAGTAAATGAAAATAATAGAACTCTTTTTGTTTTCTAGTAACTATGAGAGGGTATAGATAGATTGAACTTTAGATTGATTTCTTACCCCAATAAATTATTTTTGTTTTATTTTGGTATTTGCTTTTGTTTTATTGAGGTAAAATTCACATAACATACAATGAACCATTTTAAGGTGTAAATAGTACTTACTATATTTGCAGTGTTGTGCAACCACCCATTCCATCTAGTTCTAAAACATTTCATCACCACCAAAGAAGACCCATACCCATTAAGCAGTCACTCCTCATTACTCCCTCCCCTCCAACCTCAGGTAGCCACTAATCCGCTTTCTGTTTCTGTGGTTTAACTATTCTTGATATTTCATATAAATGGAATCATGCAATATGTGACCTTCTGTGTCTGACTTCTTTCACTTAGTATGTTTTTGAGGTTCATTCACCATTGTAGCATGTGACAGTGCTTCATTTCTTTTTATCACTGAATACTAATCCCTTATATGGATATACCATATTTTATTACCACCTTTTGACTATTGTGAATAGTGCTGCTGTGAACATTCAGTACCAGTATCTGTCTGAATATCTGTTTTCAGTTCTTTTGGGTATATACCTAGGAATGGAATTGCTAGGTCATATGGAAAGTCTATATTTACCTTTTTGAGAAACCACCAAATTGTTTTCCACCTTGGCTATGCCATTTTACATTCCCACCAGCAGTATATTAAGGTTTTTTTAACAGCCTCATAGTTTTATGTTTTACAGTTAAATCTGTGATCCCCTTGAGTTAATTGTCGTATAAGTTGTGAAGTTTAGGTGAAGGGTCTTTTTTTTTTTTTGCCTATGGATGTTCAATCGTTTCAGTGAGAAAGTTGTTTTTAAAATAAGTATGCCATTTAAAAAGAGGTCTGTGATACCTAATACTATCATTTTGTAGATTTTTATTTGTTTCAACCTGTTTTTCTTTACTTAGCCAAGTTGTGAATAGAAGTAGAGCCTTTTTTTTTTTTTCCTTTTTTGTCTTTTTTCGTGACCGGCAACGGATCGCAACCCTCAGTGTCGCGCCCGTACTGGACCGGGACCTGCAACGGGATCGCAACCCTTGGTGTTGCCCCCGCACCTCGCTCAGCCAGTGAGCGGCCGGTCTGTATGTGGGATCCGAACCCTCGGCTCAATCCTACCCCGACATCATGTAGCAGTGCGCCACCGGGCCGGCCCCCAGAAGTAGAGCCTTTTCATGATTTTTTTTTCCCCCAAAGATGACCAGTAAGGGGATCTTAACCCTTGACTTGGTGTTGTCAGCACCATGCTCTCCCAAGTGAGCTAACCGGCCATCCCTATATGGGATCCAAACCCATGGCGTTGGTGTTATCAGCACTACACTCTCCCAAGTGAGCCTCGGGCCGGCCCTATTTCATGATTCTTATATAAATTTTTTCTTTAAATACTATGTACTGACTGCTAAAGTTGGTTTACTAATCCCAGTTTTTTCCACCTGCACTTGGCACATATGTCAAGGGTGGAACTTTATTTATTTATTTTTTAAAAGATGATCAGTAAGGGGATCTTGATTCTTTGGTGTTGTCAGCACCACGCTCTCCCAAGTGAGCGAACTGGCCATCCTTATGTAGGGATCTGAACCTGTAGCCTTGGTGTTACCAGCACCACACTCTCGCAAGTGAGCCACAGGCCGGCCCTAGGAAGTTGCTTAACTTCAAGCCCAACCAATCCATCAGGTAGTCTCAACCACGAGCTGTTTTTCTCTACTTATATGTGCTAGTGTGTGGGGGTTTGTTAAGTTCTCTGGGAAGAGTGTCCACCAAGAGTGCATCCTTAAGACTGCTTGCACTTGACTCTGTCGGTGTCACTCACCTAGCAGTTAGGTATTCTTTCCCTCTCTGGGCAAGCATTCCTTTATAGTACTTACTCTATCTTATTTATTTGGGTGTCTTTCCACTACACTAAGAGACGTTAGGGGATGTAGAGGTTGTTCTTACTCATTTTCATCCCCAGTGCCCAGCTTAGTGCCTAGAAGGTATGCTCAGTAAATGTTCAGTGACTGAGCATTGTGACTGAGTATATCTGGTCAGCCCTGACTAAAGTCGTTTCACAGTGACCAAACTGAGGAGGAAGAAGAGGGTGGTGGGAATGGGGGAGATGAGGGTAGGAATAGTGAGGGTTTCATTGTCTGCAGAGAAGATAGTCTTGTTCTTTCATTTATCCTGAAAGTCTAGCATAAAATCCAACATATATTGCATATTCACTAAAAGATATTTGAATGAATGAATGAAAAGATAAGTCCCCTAGTTTAGCTCTAATCCTAGAATATTTAAAGAGTATAAGATATTTCTGGAAACAGACACTTTATTGCCTAGAACTGGAACCCCAAGTAGTTATCCCCTCCTCTCTCTTTTCTTCATTGCAAAGCTGCAGGAAGTTTGGTTAGGTGCCCTTCAGATCTCTCAGCTGAACCTTCTAACTGAGGTCACAGCTGCTACCCTGTACTTAGCTAGTGAGTAAAGGGAAGCTAAGACTTCAGTCCCTCTCTTTTACCGTTCTGTCCCACCTGCTTTTGATCTGTGACATCCCTCATTTTGAGAACTTCTCTCCTCTCCTTGTGCGCCCCTCCCTGTCTCAAGGACTTCACTGTTCTCTCATTGTAATGGCAGTAACAGTTCTCTGTTTAGAAGGTGGAACCCATTTCTTCTCTCCTAACCACAGACAGCTATGTCACTAGCTATGTTGGTTTAGTCCAAGGCTGAGGGGTGAAGCTCTACTTCATTCTAGCCTGCAGCTCTTTTTCTATCTTGGGATTTGATAACCCTTCTGTTATCTGGATCACATTCTAAGCTTTTTTGATGTTTATGTACTAAAAACAAAAAATATTGCTCTTTGTTACTAATAAATATTTGTGAGGAAATATTTCCCTCAAGTATTCAAGTTAATACCTTAAACATTAATATGCAGTGTTTAGATAGGTTATAAAGAAATGAGATGGACAGTACTGTGATTTCATAAGAAGAATTAGTACTGTTACCCTATTTGATGTGAATTGAAAAGGATTGGAGACTACTTTTTTTTTCCTTTTGGTGATAAATGCATAGTGAATAATAGTCAAAGAAAAGTCTTTAATTAGAATTTGGATGTCACGGGCCGGCCCGGTGGCGCACTGCGCTAGTGTGCCGCTTGGGAAGCGCGGCGGCGCTCCCGCCGAGGGTTCGGATCCCACATGCAGACCGGTTCCCGCTCACTGGCTGAGCGAGGCGCGGGGGCAACGCCGAGGGTTGCGATCCCATTGCCGGTCCCGGTCCGGTACGGGGGCGACACTGAGGGTTGCGATCCATTGCCGGACACGGAAAAAGACAAAAAAAAAAAAAAAAGAATTTGGATGTCTCTATTCCTATTTTTATTCATCCAGTATTGTTAGAAGAGGAGACTATCAAAAGGAACATACTGTTTAAATGATAAAACTCCAGAAGTGCTAGATGCATTATTTATTTATATTTTCTATCCTTATGAGAGGTAAACATTAAAAACAATTGTGAGTTGGTATCAGGTACTGCAAATTCGTAGAGTAATCTCTGACTCTGTTCAGCTTTATTTAAGGAGATTTATCTACTGTGAGACTCATTTTTTAGGCACTTTACAGTCCAATGTCTTCTAAGGTTGTTAATTTTAGAGTTTTATGTAGAGTCTTCTTTAGCAGTGAAAATCTTTTACAGAATAAGCCTTAAGCCTTTTAAAACATTTTTGATTAGCTTATTTGACAGGCTAATATAAATTGGTGCCAAGCCCAGATCTGAGGGCTAGAAAGAAACTCAGTTGTTTGCTGATTATAGTAGAACTGTAGTTCCCTTTCCTTTTTGTTTGGTTTACCCTTTGCCTTCAAAAGTGAAGTAGATCTCATGTGGTCTGGTCATGTGTGTTCTGAGCAGTTGTCATACCACACTGGGCATAGCATTATGCATTCATTGCAGCTCCACTGTGATTTGAGTTTTTACAGAGTTAAATTTTAGTATAATTTAATCTTAAAGAGGAAAGGGAAGCTTTGAGTCCCAGGTCATGGGAATTCATTTTGAGGATTTTTTTTTTTTTTTTTAAACTCCTATCCAAGGGGAAGAAAACATTAAGGTGTGTGGCTTCCTGTAACCTACGTTTTAGTGTTTCTTGTTTATGACTTTTTCTCTGGATTTGTTTCATTTTGATCTTTGGTAATATGCAGAGGATAGAATCGTAATGTTGGAGTAATTTTTCTTGTTTGAAATTGGAATTATAGTGTTTTTTTATTGCATTTTCTCCTAATATATCTAATATATTACCTGGGGAGGGGAGAGGGTGGAAGAGCAGTCTTTTTGAGGTTATTAGGAAGGGAAAACATTTAATGCCAAAACTGTACAACTAGGTTTTATTTTTATGAGGCCTACTTAATTAAATTCTCTGGCTTCATATTCATGCAATCAGTTATTTGAAACCATGTAATAATATAGGTCAGCCATCAAAGTTAAGTGATTTTTACCTGGTTAATGAAAGTTGTGTTAAAATAAACACATAGAGAATTGGTGAGTTAATTAAAAACAATTTATCTTGCAGTATGAAAAGGGAAGTTGTAAAATTTGTTTTTAAAGAAACTTAATTAAATTTATAGTATTTCACCATTTGTTGGCAGGACTTTGTATCATTGTATCAGGATTTTGAAAACTTTTATACAAGGAACCTCTACATGAGGATAAGAGACAACTGGAATCGACCTATCTGTAGTGTGCCTGGAGCCAAGGTGGACATCATGGAGAGACAGTCTGATGATTATAACTGGTCATTCAGGTGAGTCTCGGTTGGGAAATTATTTCTTGGCAGCAGCAGCAAAAGAATTTCTTCATTTGAGAAAATATTATATTGCAAATTGAGTAATCTCTCAAAATAGGAGTAGCAGCTGAGGATACAGTACAATATGATTAGTTCCCTTGCACGTGTTCATTGTTAGTGAGATTTTTAAAATATATTTTTGTTACATTTGATATTGTGTTGGGTTATATAGTGGAGAACAAAATTGTGTGTGTGTGTTTTGATGGCTGGCAGGTACGGGGATTTGAACCCTTGACCTTGGTGTTATGACACTATGCTCTAACCAACTGAGCTAACCAGCCAGCCCTGAGAACAAAATTTGATTTATATTTAAAAAAAAAAAGAGGCTGGCTGGTTAATTCAGTTGGTTAGAGCATGGTGCTGATAACACCAAGGTCCAGGGTTTGATCCCTATACCCGCCAGCTGCCAAAAAAAAAAAAAAAAAAAAAAAAGGAAATTTTAAAAAAAAAAAAAACAAAAAAAACCAAAAAAAAAAAAAAAAAAAACCAAAAAACCTCAACCTCAACAGACAGACTGAACAGCAGGCAGGCGTAGACAGACAGAGGAAAAAATCCATGAGCTTGACGATTGAACAGTGGAAATTACCCAATCCAAATAACAGACAGACAACCAGCTATTAGAAAAATGAACACGGCCTCATGGACTTGTGGGACTGTAACCAAAATCTAATAGTTGTGTCATTGCTGTCCTGGAAGAAGATGAGAAAGATTCTATTATGCCACGTACCAGAATCAAGTATCTGAATTTATTTCTGGGCATTTTGATTTTTTAAATGATTTAAGAGTATATGGAGTATTTTTACTTAAATGGATTGGTTTAGAAAACATTTTATTTTATTGTTTAGATTGCAAAAGTATTACATGATTATATTGCCACTAAAAAGAAAAGACAAATAATACAGATAAACTGAAAGTCCCCCATGACAACTAACCCCATCCCTATGCAAATCCACTTCCCACAAATCCTCCTTCATTCCTCAGAGGTGACCATTATTATCACTTTGTTTTGTATTATTCTTCCAGATGTTTTCTGTGAGGATGTGTGTAGTGTATCTACTGGTGTTACACACAGGTAGTTTTTTGATTTATAAAAATGAGATTGTTCCTGTACCAGCCAGCCAACAAAACAACAAAGAAAATGGGATCATACTATATAAATTATTTTATGGCTTACTATATTTTTGCTTGCTAACATATTGGTAACATCCTTCTCATGTGTGTGTTCACAGTAAATTCATTATTTGTAGTGGCTACATAGTATCCTACAGTATAGATGTTCTGGGGTATAGTAGGTTGGGTTGAGTCATCCTGTGTTAATAGGCCCAAAATCTCAGGGAGTTGAAACAACAGCAGTTTATTTCTTTTCCACACTTCATGTCCATGTTAGGTTGGGGTACCTCTGTACTGTGTTGTCTTTACTTAGGGACCCAGGCTGTCTGAACTTTTACCATATGGAATGTCACTGGTCCTGGTGCCTGGGAAAGGGACGTGGCAAATTGTGTAGTGGCACTTAAAGGGTCTTCATGTATATATGCTTGTGTGTGGGAATTGATGAGTCAGAGAGTATGCATATCTTTTAATGGATAACTACTGCCAGACTGCCCTCCAAAAATAAGTACTGGCTGACATTATCTGCAGTATATTAGAGACTGTCCTGGCAAACAGTAGAGATATCAACAGCTTTTAAATCTTATCACTATTAATAAGTAAAAATTTGTATTTTGTTTAACTTTCATTTCCCTACTTGGTAGTGAGTTTGAGCTTTTTTCTTTGTTTTTTTTTGGTTATTTTAGGTGGCTGGCCAGTACGGGTCAGATCCTTTTCACATAGACCACATTCTCTCTACTTCCTGTTTGCGGTACTTCTTTTGTGTTACCAGTGCATTTATTATTACATTTAAGTATTTAAATAGCTCATGAGTCTTATTAACTTTTATGTTATTGAAACACAGGTATACAGGGAATATAATTAAAGGTGTTATAAACATGGGTTCCTACAACTATCTTGGATTTGCACGGAATACTGGATCCTGTCAAGAAGCAGCTGCCAAAGTGCTCGAGGAGTATGGAGTTGGAGTGTGCAGCACTCGGCAGGAGATTGGTAAGTGTAAGCTCTTATTGGCTAGCTGCTACTTTTTATTTTTTACTCAGGTGCAAAGGATACTGATAAACACCTAGAGTGTTAAGGATCTAAACACTTACTTTGCCATGTAGTTTATATCAGGTAAAGAATGCTTTTTTTTTGGGCCGGCCTGGTGGCGCACTCGGTAGAGTGCGGCGCTCACGCCGAGGGTTTGGATCCCATATAGAGACTGGTCCGCTCACTGGTTGAGCGCGGCACGGGCGCGACACCGAGGGTTGCGATCCCGTTACCGGTCACGAAAAAAGACAAAAAGGAAAAAAAAAACAATGCTTTCTTTTTCAGAAGTGATGGATGATTTTAATGCGTTTAACACATTTTGAGATATATGTATCTTTTCCAATATGTTATACATACAGAATGTCCCCGGAAGAGTTCCATAAGTATTTGTTTCATTTAACATTGATTTTATTGGCTTTTGCAAATGGTAGTGGTTAAGAGTGCCACTTATCAGCACATGGGCATATGAGGGTTAATCAGTTTTCATACTGGCAAATTGGGGCTACTAGTAATTTCTGCCTTATAGAGCTGTTTCAAGAATTAAATAAGCTAATTCATGTAAAGCACTTGGAACACAGATATTCAATAAATGTAAGCTCTTTTTATTATTGTTACAAGCCTGTAAAATGTAAAGAATTAGCAGCTTTTTATAAAGAGGTTTAATTTATTTTAGTTCAAAGGAAGATTTTAAATTCTTCCATTTTGTTCCAGATAACAGATAACTGTAGAAGTTATAAGGCATAACTTCTGGTATTTATTACTATAAATCACCCAAAACTTAGCAGATTAAAACAATTCACTATTTTTTCTAGGTCTGAGGATTGGCAAGCACAGTTGGGTGGTTCTTACACAGGTTAGAGATAGTGGAATGAAAGCAGCTTCATTCACATGTTCCACCTAGGTTGGGATGGCTGAACTCTGTGTAGCTCCTCCCTGTTACTACCTTGGGCTTCCTCACAACATGGTGATCTTACGTGTCGTTTGTCTTACATAGCAGCAGACTTTCCCCAGCAAGTGTTCAAAGATACCTGACTGAAAGCTGGAAATCTTTTTATGCCCAAGCCTAGCCTTGCAGATCCAGAATATGACTTTTGCCTCTTTTAGTTGGTCAAAGCAAGTCATTAAGGCCAGCCCAGATTCCAGAGTTGTGGGGATTAGACTCCACCTCTATAATGGAAAGAGTAACAAAGGATTTGCATCCGTATTTAGTCTACCACAGCAACTCTGTCAATTCACTAAATTTAAAACAAAATGAAGAAATAAAAAGTAAAAAAAAATCGTGCAGCTTTTATATCCTATAGTTTATTATTTAAATTGGGCTTTTCAAACCATATGTACAAGTTGTTAGATCTTCAAGACCTCTAGTTTCTACTGCTATTGAAGTTTCCTAGGAGGCTCCTATAGTTATCCCTGCTATAATTTTTACTCCTAGGTTCAACGTTATTACCCTGGGCCAAGAAACATAAGCAGTTCATCCTAGAAAATATTCAGAGTTGCTTTTTAAAGTAAATTCCAATTAAAAGTAAACTCTTGTGAGAGTTAGAACATGTTGAATTTTATTTAGGTTTCTTTTCAAAATTTTCATAGGTTCTCTGCCCTGTTTCTGGAAATAGGCTAGTATATGTTTTCTTAGATACCAGAAAGATCCTTAGATTCTGTTGTGGTATCTGAGCATAAAAAGTGATCTGACTTGTATTTATTTATTTTTAAAGATTAAAAGTGAGTTTGTATTTTGGCTTAATTCTTAAAGTCTATGTGTATATGTAGTATGCAAGTTTTGATCTAAAAAATCTGCATTTTTAAAAGTTTGGCTGTAGAATAACTCAGTAAATAAGAAATGGGATAGTCTTTTGTATTGATCTGAAATATACTTTGCACCTACATCATGAAGGTTTCTATTTCTCTGATCCCTTACCAGTTTAATGCTAGAGGAGCCTTGGTTAGATCTTTATCTCATCTTAAATTCTTGGCTAAAATCTATTAGGTAGCTTCTAGGAGGAGGAAACTTGAAAATCCTATTCTTTTTTAATGTGGTCTGCTGGGTACTGTTAGATATTTCCTTAATGTAATTACATCCTGCTTCCTGACTCAGTTTGGACTGGTTGCTCTCCAGGACTGCTGTATAGTTGCATTCTGGTACTTCTTTATTTTTTTTTAAAAAAGATGACCGGTAAGGGGATCTTAACCCTTGACTTGGTGTTGTCAGCACCACGCTCACCCAGTGAGCTAACCGGCCATCCCTATGTAGGAACCCGAACCCATGGCCTTGGTGTTATCAGCACCACACTCTCCCAAGTGAGCCATGGGCTGGCCCTCTTTTTTTTTTTTTTTTTTTTTTTTTTTTTTTTTAACCAAAATTTTT
>NW_007726251.1:232770-249877 GCF_000696425.1 Galeopterus variegatus
CCCCAAGTGGGCCATGGGCTGGCCCTCTTTTTTTTTTTTTTTTTAATTTTCTATTTATTGAACCAAAATTGATTATACATATTTTGGGGATTGAACATTGAGATATGTTGATTAAATCAATATTACTAGCATATATATTGTTACAAATCGTAATTATTCTTTATGCCCCTTGTCCAATCTCTCCCCTTCCCCCATTCCCTCCCCCTCTCCTCTCTAATTGCCCTAGATTTCTTCTCTCCTTCTGAAAGAGTAATGGTTACTCTGTTAACTTGTTGGCTAGATGATCTGTCCAATGCTGAGAGATGTGATCAGGTTCCCCAATATTATCACAGAGCTGATGCTTCTTCTGTCACTCTGAAATGAATTTTGTGGAAAGAGACATCCTCTTCTTTTCTTTGTCTCTGCTGGTAACTCTTCTTGTGTGAATGCACTCCAGTGGTTGGCGGACCATCGGCGTGGTGGCTGTAGCACCTAGCTGCTTTTGCAGCAGCCATGGTTATTGTGGTGGCTGTGGTGGGCCACCCACGTGGAGGTGCTGTTTTTGGCATACTCCTTGGCACTGGCAGTATGCCTGGTTGTGGGGTGTGTTTGGTCCCCTTCTCCCTGCCTCTGGTCCCTGGGCAGGCCCCAAGGTGCTGGCTCAGTGTGTCTGGTTGTAGGAGAGAGGTCCGGTACCCTTCTCCATGCCCTGGGTCCCCGGGCAGGCCCCAAGGTGCTGGCGTGGTGTGGCTGGTTGTGGGAGGGTGGTCCGGTCCCCTTCTCCATGCCCTGGGACTGTGAGTGGGCCCAAGGGGCTGGCTTGGTGGGCCTGGTCGTGGGAGAGAGGTCCAGTCCCCTTCTGCATGCCTCAGGTCCCTGGGAAGGCCCTGAGGCACTGGTGCAGTCGGCCTAGAAGTTAGAGTGGGGTCCAGTCCCCAGATCCAAGCCTCCAGTTCCCAGGCAGGCCCCAAGATGCTGGTGGTGTGCCTGGGCCGGAACTAATTTTTTGTCCTTTGCTTCTAACAGGAGGGAACTTCCTGTGGGAACCAGTACCTGAGCTGTGTGGTTGTTTAAATTGCTACTTTGCTGCTGTTTCCCTAGGGAAGGCTTTTTGTGCAGCTCAGGGTTTGATGGTTGACCTTACAGGTACTTCCAGCTCTCCACAGACCCAGTGGATCTGTATTCTGTAGAATCTCTGATCTGGGCCTGAGTTTTTTTCATCAAACTACACCCCATGTAATTCTGCATTCCTTTTTTTTTTTTTTAGAAGATTACCGGTAAGGGGATCTTAACCCTTGACTTGGTGTTGTCAGCACCACACTCACCCAGTGAGCAAACTGGCCATCCGTATATGGGATCTGAACCTGTGGCCTTGGTATTATCAGCACCGCACTCTCCCGAGTGAGCCACAGGCCGGCCCAAAATCAATTTACCTTACATGAGAAACCATAGAAATGTAGATTATTTTATTTTATTTTATTTTATTTTTTGTCCTTTTTTTTTTGTGATGGGCTGCACCACCGCGCTCAGCCAGTGAGTGCACTGGCCATCCCCTATATAGGATCTGAACCCGCGGCAGGAGCACTGCTGCGCTCCCAGCGCTGCACTCTCCCGAGTGCGCCACTGGGTCGGCTCGTAATTCTGCGTTCCTGACCAGTGTCCTCTGAGGGGTCCTGCACTGATTGGGGGGTGGATTGGCTGCCCTTGCTGTGTCCCAGTGTTCTCCCGGTGGGCCCATCTCCTCCACCACCCATGCTCCAAACACTTCTGGGACGGGCCCTGCGCCGGTCCCTTACAATGACTCACCAGCCTCTGAGTGGCTCCCTTTTTTCAGTTGTTCTGGCTCCTTGCTCCTGCGTGGGTCCATGGGAACCCTATTAGCAGTCTTGCTGTCCTGGGGTCCACCAAGGCCCTCTTCTCTCTTGCTGCTTCCAAGTAACTCCATCTGAAGGGCACAGCTGCGGCTTCTGCCGGCTCCTGCTCCATGGCTCAGCAGCTCCAGCCTTAAAGCAGCTGTGGCCCGAAATGCTCATAGCAGCTTTTTCTTTCTCTCATCGTAGTTTCTCCCACCTTCATGAACTTCATAGGTCTCTCCTCCTCTCCCTCTTAGCTCCAGAGGCCCCAGCTTGGCTGATGTTACATTTTTTTTTCCTTTTTGTCTTTTTTACTGACCAGTAACGGGATCGCAACCCTCGGTGTCGCGCCCGTACCAGGGACCGGCAACGGGATCGCAACCCTCGCTGTCCCTATATTTTACTTGTGGGGGTGGAAGATGGAAAAATTACCTGCCCGTTCAGATAGGTGTAGATATAAGGTGGGGTCTATGTTACTTTTCTTAAACAGCTCTATTGAGATATAATTCATATACCATATGATTCACCCCATTACCCATTTAAAGCATATAATTCATTTTTTTTTTTTTAGTCTATTCAAAGGGTTGTTCAACCATCACCACAATCTAATATTGGAACATTTTCATTCCCCTTAAAAGAAACCCCATGTCCATTAGCACTTACTCAGTACTTTCCCCATCCCCAAGCCCTTGGCAACTAGTAATCTCCTTTCTATCTTTATGAATTTGCCTATTTTTGGACATTTCATATAAATATAATCATATAATATTGTGGTCTTTTGTGTCTGGCTTCTTTTATTTAGCATTATGTTTTCAAGATTTATCCATGTTGTAGCATATAACAGTATCCCATTCTTTTTCTGACTGAATAATAATCCGTTGTGTGGGCATATTACATCTTGTTTATCCATTTTTCACTGGGTGGATATTTGGGTTGTTTCCACTTTTTGGCTATTGTGAATAATGCTTCCTTGAACATGGGTATGTGAGTTTTTGTAGGACATATGTTTTCATTTCTCTTTGGTATGTACTTAGGAGTGGAATTGCTGTGTCACATGGTAGCTATGTTTAACTGTCTGAGGAATTGCTAAACTGTTTTCCAAAGCTACTGCACCATTGTACAATCTCACCAGCAATGTATAAGATGTTCCTCTCTGTTTTTTAGAACCTGCATTACTCGGAAGGACTCTTGTCTGTTTTTTATAATCATCTTTTAAACAGTAATTTTGTTTGTTGCTCAACCTTAACCCTTGCCAGCTTTGATGCTTATTGCCTCCAGATTTTTTTTTTTTTTTTTTTTTTTAAAGATGACCGGTAAGAGGATCTTAACCCTTGACTTGGTGTTGTCAACATCACGCTCACCCAGTGAGCTAACTGGCCATCCCTATATGGGATCCGAACCCGTGGCCTTGGTGCTATCAGCACCACACTCTCCCAAGTGGGCCACGGGCCAGCCCCTTGCCTCCAGTTTTTAAGCCTCTCCAGGATTCGTACAATGAGTTTGCTTGATTCTCATTGAATCCCACTCCGTGGACATAGATGTGACCTTCTTCTAGTCATGAGTCATTTAGCATCTGTATTAGTTTCCTAGGGTTGCCATAACAAAGTATCAGACAATGGGTGATTTAAAACAAGAAAAATGTAGTCTGATGGTTCTGGGGGCTAGAATCATGGAGTCAAGGTGTCAGCAGGCCATGCTCTCTCTGAAAGCTCTCCAGGAGAACCCTTCTGAGCTTCTGGTGTTTGCCAGAAATCCTTGGTGTTCCTTGGCTTATAGATACATCACTGCAGTCACACAGTTGTCTTCCCATGTTTCAAATATTGTCTTCTTACATGCTCCCTCTGTGTTTATCTCTGTGTCCAAATTTCCCCTTTTTATAAAGACATTAGCACCACCCTAATGACCTCATTTTTACTTGATTGCCTCTGTAAAGACCCTATTTCCAAAGAAGGTTGCATTCTGATGTGTTGGGTTTGGGACTTCAAAATATCTTTTTGGTGGAACACAGTTCAGTCCATAACACTGTCCTTCGGTATATTTTCCATTTTCATTAATTGTGTTGAGGATTACAGATATATACTAATTAAAAAATGGAATTTTTTGTTTTTATTTATTGTTCTTCCAGTTGTTTTATGATGATTTTCAACAGGAAAATGGGAGTAGAACAATTTGTTCCCCCCATCTCTAAAACAAAGTTTCTAGCTGGCACTCAGAAATCACAGGCTGTGGGCCGGCCCGTGGCTCACTCGGGAGAGTGCGGTGCTGATAACACCAAGGCCCCGGGTTCGGATCCCATATAGGGATGGCCGGTTCGCTCACTGGCTGAGCGTGGTGCTGACAACACCAAGTCAAGGGTTAAGATCCCCTTACCGGTCATCTTTTTAAAAAAAAAAAAAAAAAAAAGAAATCACAGGCTGCTTGATCTAATGATGTGGTTAAGGGAGCATTGTGCAGTGACAACAAATAGTGAGCATTCCTTATATCTTAGTGGCACTTCATATTTGAACATATTACCTCTTTTGATCCTGACAACAATGTCACAAGAAAGTTAAGGCAAATTATTACTGGGAAACAGAGGCCCAGAGAGGTTTTAAGTGACTTGATTAAGCCTTAAGGACACATAGCATCCAAGCTCAGTAGTATTCTTTCTCAGCATCTTTTTTCTCTGCAATGTCATTCAGTCCTTATGGATTTGAGCACCAATGTAAAATCACAGTACAAATTTACCAGTCAGATCAAAGTGAGGGAAGGTACATTTTTACCTGTCTTTTGCTGAATTAACAAACCATCCCAAAACTTAGTGGTTTAAAACAACAACAGGCATTTATTTGCTCGTGATTCTGCTATTTGGGGAGGGTTTGATGCTGTCTCAGCTCTCTATGGTATTGGGTCAGCCATTATTACTGAAGATAGAGTGTCCAAGATGGCTTAAATTACATGTCTGGCATCTCAGCTGAGTGGCAGAAACAGTGAAGGGCTCTCTAAACATCTTTCTCCTTCCTTCCACCTCCTTCCCTCCATAGTCTCTTCCCCACTAGAGCCCCTCTCTTCCCACATGTTCTCTCTTTACAATAGGCCCGTTAGACTGCTTTACATGGCAGCTGACTTAAAAAGAGTAAAAGCAGATTCTGCTAGGCCTCTTAAGGCCTAGATCTTGAACTGGCATGCACAAAGAGGAATGGGAGAAATTGTTGGTGTCTCTCTTAGAGAAATTCCACCATAGGTGCTGAATCTGAGTTTATTCAACTAATGTGTTCTTTATGAGCCATCACTCTTCATAATACTGACTTCTTCATAGACCTTAGACTGAAAAGGTCACAACACATAGACTATGATTTCTTTTTGTGGCGTGATGAATAATTTTTAAATTCAGGATTTCATGATATTGATTTTGTTAACTTCTTCATGCAGGAAACCTGGATAAGCATGAAGAACTAGAGAAGCTTGTAGCAAGGTTCTTGGGAGTAGAAGCTGCAATGGCATATGGCATGGGATTTGCGACGAATTCAATGAATATTCCTGCTCTTGTTGGCAAAGTAAGACACTGTTATTTATGAAAATTCCCTCATATATATCTTCTTTTGTTCTGAAACATGTTCACAGTGAGCCAAAAGCTATTGTAATCTTTAGACTAAGAGTAGTTTACCCGAAGATATTTCTCTGATGAAGCTATAGCAATGCTCAGATAGAAATGAATAGCATTAAATGCTTACATTAGAAAAAAAGAAAAACTTCTACCTTAAAAAATTAGAAATAGAAGAGCAAATTAAACCCAAAGTTAGCAGAGGAAAAATATAATAAAGATAAATGGAGAAATCAATGAATTAGAAAATAGATAGTAGAAGAAATCAGTGAAACCAAAGGTGATTCTTTGAGAAAATGAATAAAATTGATAAATTTCTAGCCAGACTGGTCAGGATAAAAAGAGAGAAGACACAAATTACCAGTAGCAGGAATGAGATAGGGGATATCTCTACCAACCTACAGACATTAAAGAATAAGAGAATATTAAGAACAGCTTTATGTCAATAAATTCAGCAACTTAGATGAAATGGACACATTCCTTGAAAGACATACATGTATGCTTCTTTGATCTCACATTGACCATAAGACATTGCTGTCCTGTGTTTTGTCAGTATAAACCTAGGATTCTTAAATTTGGAATTTTTAAGAATTTTTCACACTAGGGATTTAAATAATCTCATCTTGCTTTTCCCTGTGAACTCACAAACTCCATCAAATCATCTAGAATTAGATTTCTTCTATACAGGCACGGAAGATTTACCTTCCAAATCAAACATTATAGTTGAAATGTTATTAAATATTATTTAATCTCTTAAAAGCAGTACCTAAGCCAGTTTTAATAGTTCTTTGAATCCGATACTAAGTTTCTATGTAAGGCAGTTGATTGTTCAGCTTAAAGGCAGGGGGAGACAGTGTATTAAAAGCATATGTTCTGGAAACAGAAGCTTTGTCACTTACTTGTGACCATGCTTGTGCCCTTGGGCAAGATTTTTAACTGCTGAACAAGTTTTCTCATACGTAAAATGGGGATGATAGTAGGACCTACTCCATAGAGTTTTTGTGAGGATTAAAAGTAATAATGCATTTAAACCCTTTAACATAATGCCTGCAACATTAAGAGCTCAGATGCAAACTGATGATATGTATAATAGAGCCTTATAGTAGATTAGAAGGAAAAAAACAGATTGATACATAGAAATGGTGAATAGGCTGTCTAAAAAAGAGGTGATAAACAAAAAGAACGTAATGATATTGTAGATTTTGCCAGAAAAAAAAATTAAGCTGGACTGAGAGGAAATTAAAATTCTGTAGAGAGAAAGGAAGGGGCGCTGTCCCTTTTAAAGAATAGTGGAATGCCGAAAATGGTAAGTAAAAAATTTGAAGACTTGTAGAAGAGAAATCCAACTTCTCTTCAGTTTTTCCCCCAGTTTCATTTTTTAAGATTTTAACACTTTTTTCAATTTAAATTTAGACTTACAGGTGAGTTGCAAAAGAGTACAGGGGGTTCCTGTATACCATTTACTCAGCTTCCCTTTATGTTAATATCTTACATAACAGTGGAACATTTCTCAAAGCTAAGAAATTAACTGTGATACAATACTGTTACCTAAAATACAAAACTTACTTGGTTTTCACCAGTTCTTCCACTGATTACCTTTTTCTGTTCCAGGATCCAGTCAAAGGTCCACATTGTATTTAGTTGTTGTAGCTCCTCAGGCTCCTCCAATCTGTGACAGTCTTTCCCATCTTTCATGCCTCGACACTTCTGAAGAGTATTGGTCACTTATTTTGTAGGATGTCTCTCAATTCGAGTTTGCCTGCTGTGTTGTCATGATTCGATTGAGGCCATGTACTATTAAGAAGTATACCACAGAGGTGACAATGTCCTTCTCAGTGCATCATATCAGAGAATGGTTTCTGTGTGCTTTACGGGCGATATGAATCTTGATCACTTGGCTAAGGTGTCAACTAGGATTTTCTACTGTAAACTTACTACTTTTCCTTTTGTTATTATCAAATATGACAGAGATGCTTCGAGTCTATATAAGTAACATTTCTGATTAAATTTTGACCCAGTGATTTTAACATGCATCTGTGGATCATGCCTGTGACAGTTGTTTCCTTGGTATTTTCATGGTGATTTTTCTATTTTTCTTATTCCTTCTGTACTTATTAATTGGAATTTTTGTGTAAGAAAGAGTTGTTGCTTCTCCCCTACTTATTTAAATCAGTATGGATTCGTGAATATTTTATTATTTAGGTTATAATCCAACATGATTTTTTTGTTGTTGCTTGAGTTATTAAAATATTGGCCATTAGGAACTCATTCACATGGGCTCCTGTGTCCTTTGAATATGCAACGAAAAAAAATTTTTTTTAAATTTATTTTTATTTTTTAATTTTTTTTTCCTTTTTGTCTTTTTTCGTGACTGGCAATGGAGAAAAAAAATTTTTTAAAGCACTTTTGTACTTCCTGGCATGATAAGATGTTCTGCGCTTTTGTGCTCATCTTGTGTTTTCCCTATTCCAGTTTTGGAATCAGTTCTCCAAAGTGTGAGCCCTGGTTCCTTGTATTGGAGAATGGTATTTAGAAACCAAGGACTGGGAAGCAGGTGTGTTTATTGCTACAGGAGTAGCACTACTTCTCACACCTCAGTTGTTAGAGCTAGAAAATTATTTCTCTGTACTAACTCATGCAAATACACATATCTGTGTGTATATACATATGTATATGAGAATTTTAAACCAAGAGTCCATATTAATACCTCCAACTCTACTTTTCTTCATTTTTAATCTATACATTTTAAACCAGGTAGCTTTTTTATCTTAATAATAAAAACTGTACACACAGTAAATTTTCAGAGAAACTGCTACAAGTTTCTTAAATATTCCTCCAAGATATTCTATAGTAAATAGGCATATATATGTGTCTATATATTTTCTCTCTTCCTTTTATTCTCATGGGAGCATGGTATATACTTTCTCTACCTTCTTTCATCTAATTGAATATTTTGAGGCCTTTTTTGACAGAGAAAAAACTGTTTCTAAGTTCAGATCTTACAGGTTGAAGGGCCCCATGAGAGATGGAAGAGTAAGAACTAAGGAAAAAATAAAAATCTTGCCTTAGCAAAAACCCATGTTTGCATGTTAAAGTAAAGCTTGTTTGGGATTTTAAGGGCAAAACTGAGGCTTAAACTTCATGTCATGTAGGGGAAAGGTTAATTAGTAGGATCTTCCCAAGACTCGGTATGTCTAGTAGTGAAAGAGGGAATACCATTTCCACAGGCATTACACCCTCAGCTGCCATTTCCCACAGATAAACAGTACATCATATCAAAATTCATATGGAATTCCCTCAAATCAAAGAAACCAAAACCTTTTAAAGACTGATGTATCAAATTTTAGGTATAAATAAAAACCTGTTGCTATATATCTGAATATTTAAGTCAATCACAGGACTGAAGATATTAAAGTGAAAGGCTTGAATTTTGTACCTACTTTGCAAAAAAAAAAAAAAAATTATTATACTCATTTTCTTCTTAAAATTGGTTGCTTTGCTGTTGTACAAGATTTCCTTAAAAGAATATAATTATCAGTGATTGTAGCATTTGTAATTTGTGTAAGTAAACCCTTTCTTTCAGCTTGTATCTTCCTGTGCTTGTGATTTTTCAGGGTTGCTTGATTCTGAGTGATGAACTGAACCATGCATCACTGGTTCTAGGAGCCAGACTGTCAGGAGCTACCATTCGAATTTTCAAACACAACAGTGAGTTTGTCATGGAATTTATTGCTGGTCTTAGTGTAATATTCTTTGGGTCAGTGATGGTGGTAACCTTTAGTTACCTTAATAATTGAAAGTACAAATGAAGGTGAAGTAATAACATTTAAAATGTTCTTCTGGTCCAGTCTTTTCAGTTATTCTCTTCCTTATTAGAATAAAAATAGGTGTTGAAGAAAGCCTTTTATACTAATATAATACTCTCCTTTTATTTGACTTTCAAGTTTTCCATTTCTCTTCCTTGTTTACAAATCTCTCATTCAAATACATTTACTAGATGCCTGCAGTGTATCTTGAACACTACACTAGGGGTATTGAGAAGAATAAATCAAGTTTCCTGATCTCAAGAATCTCTGCCTGTTTGATGAAGAGATTTAACAGATAACCAAGTATTCACAATACAGCAGACAGATGCTGAAATACAGATATGAACAGAAGTCATAAGAGCACAGAGAAGGGTGGCACTAAGCCAAAAAATTTCTCCCTAAATGGAAATATCCTTTTTTTTAAAAAAAAAAGATGACTGGTAAGGGGATCTGAACCCTTGGATTGGTGTTGTCAGCACCATGCTCAGCCAGTAAGCCAACCGGCCATCCCTATATAGGATCCGAACCCGTGGCCTTGGTGTTATCAGCACCGCACTCTCCCGAATGAGCCATGGGCTGGCCCAGAAATATCTTTTTGTATTATTGAAAGAGTCATTTACAATAAAAACACATAACTTTCATAGTTAAAACACTGGCACATAGGGAAAAAAGATTACCAAACTGTATGTTTAATATCATCTTTTGCCGAAATGTGTACAGGTACAGACAAAAATCTAGAATATATATGAGAAGTCTTCAAAAAGTTCATGGAATAATTCATGCTATCTTTTAATTCCATTTTTCCACAAACTTTTTGAGTACCCACATATACCAAAATGCTAGGTCTGTATCTATTGCTGGAAGGATTAAGGGTGGTACGTTTCTTTTTTTCTTTTATAAAATGTTTTATAATGACAGTGGTACAAATAGTATTTTGTTGTGTGTAAATAAGATCTTATTAAACATTTTTTTATAACCTATTTTGTTTTTACAATATATTGCCAATGTTTTTTGTCAGTACATGTGACCCTACTTCATCCTTTAATCCTAGTGTGGCAGTCAGGATCAGATGTGCCGTAATTTAATCAGTCTCTCAGTTTGGACATTAAGGTTGTTTCTAAATTTTTCTTCTAGCAATAGCACTACACTCACATTTTTGTGCAGTCATCTGATTATTGCCATAAGATGAATTCCCAGCAGTCACAGAATGCCTGGTTAAAAGGGTGTAAATTTTTTTTTTTTTTTCCTTTTTGTCTTTTTTCGTGTCCGGCAACGGATCGCAACTCTCAGTGTCGCGCCCGTACCGGACCGGGACCGGCAACGGGATCGCAAACCTCAGTGCTGCGTCCGCACCTCTCTCAGCCAGTGAGCGGGAACCGGTCTGTATGTGGGATCCGAACCCTCGGCGGGAGCGCCACCGCGCTCTCAAGCGGCGCACTGTAGCAGTGCGCCACCGGGCAGGCCCAAAAGGGTGTAAATTTTTAATACCATTCCAGATTGCCTCCAAAGCATTGTTACAGATTTTTACTCAAGAACGTGACAGTGACTGTTTCTACTCACTGGCCAACTTAGGCTATTATTATTCATTTAAAATCTCTCTGAATCAAGTAAAGAATATAAATAAATAATATGTTAATTTTTATTATTTTAATTAGTAGTTATAGAGCAACTTTTATAGTTATTGTATTTGTGTTTCTTTATAAATTGGCCATTTTCAAATTGTTTCTCTTTTTGCTGACTATAAGAGCCTTTCATATTAATTATCCATTCTTTTATGTTGCAATATTTTTAATTTTATTTTTGACTTTGTTTTTAGTGTCTTGCTGTGCAGATTCATTAAAATGTTTATGTTTCACATTTATTATCTTATGACTTTTGGATTTTACATAATGCCTTCCCCGTTTTAAGATCATAATGTTATTAAATTTTCTTCTGAGAGTTTTGTGGTATATTTTTTATTTAAATTTATATGGAATTTGGGGTCATAATATGGGAGAAAGATTGAATTTTTTTCCTAAGTTGATAATATAGTCAACCTTTTCTGTGTATAAACATAGGAAACTAAAACAGAATGTTTTTACTTGTCTCCTGCTGGTTGCCACACATTGCTCCCTGCAGCAGAACTGGAGGCTTCAGATCAGGACATACTTCTATGGGGAGCATCTCTGGTCTCTTGGTTAGATAGTATGCAGATTGTTACAAATAACTGACTGGTATAAGCACAATCATAACCTTTAGCTATCTTATCTGTGTTTGTGTTATGTGTTTTATTACTTTATTTCTCTATTCTATCGAAGTCCTTTTATTTTTTTATTTTTATTTTTATTTTTATAAAAGATGACCGGTAAGGAGATCTTAACCCTTGACTTGGTGTTGTCAGCACCACGCTCAGCCAGTGAGCGAACCGGCCATCCCTATGTGGGATCCGAACCCGGGGCCTTGGTGTTATTAGCACCGCACTCTACCGAGTGAGCCACGGGCTGGCCCTTGAAGTCCTTTTATGAAAAGAGTGAAATCTTTTAATTTTGTAACCCCGTCCTCCAGTGATAAGCAATAAAGAATACAAAATCATTCATGATGGGATGTCTCCTACCTCTATTAAATACACCCCAGATTTAATGTTGCTTAGATTTGGGGGAATTTTTTAAGGGCTTCATTCCAGAGCAAGTATTTTTTTTTTTTCCTTTTTGTCTTTTTTCGTGTCCGGCAACGGATCGCAACCCTCAGTGTCACGCCCGTACCGGACCGGGACCGGCAACGGGACCGCAACCCTCGGTGTTGCGCCCGCACCTCGCTCAGCCAGTGAGCGGGAACTGGTCTGTATGTGGGATCCGAACCCTCGGCGGGAGTACCGCCACGCTCCCAAGCTCCGCACTGTAGCAGTGCGCCACCGGGCCGGCCCCAGAGCAAGTATTTTAAGAAAGAATTCCATGGTGGTGGCAGCATTGGTCTTCAGAGCTTTTGTCTTTAGCTTTACCTCGTTAATGGTAGTAACAGCCAAGTTGTTTCCTAGGCCTGTTAATAACCACCTTAAGGACCAACAGAGCCACAAGAACTTGGTTATATATAGACAGCTGATGAAATCAAACAGAACAATCTCAGTTGATTGCCAAACTTGCCTAAAGCACAGACTCAGGCATGTTCCAGACCAGTGTATTTTTAACCCAGTATCCAGGTAAAGCAGTATAACAAACATTCATTGAGTATATTCTAGGTGAAAGGAAGTGAAGCATGCCCTTTGAAGATTTTTCTTCCTGTGTTTGTTATTTAGAAGGTATATGTATCTGTGATGGTTGTTCACACTCCCTTGCTTGGTCTTTATGCATTTGTTTCTGAATGGCTTGCTAGGATTAGAGTTACAGTTTGATTGTATAAACACAAAAAAAGCTAAGCTAACTGAATGGCAAGGTCTTTATCATGAAGCACTGGTCACTGCATAAGCTTGCTAATGAACTGAATCAATTGCCACAGTTGAGTTTTGATGGCTTTGGACATTCGTTACATTTTAGATTTCATTTTAAGGTGGTAATAATTCCCCCATTTTGCCTTGTCTTTTTCTGCCTAATTCGAATTATGTGAACGTCCTTTGCTATCTTAGATACCACTTCCTGAATAAGAAATCTGCATTTGCATTTCTGAATAAAGTTAAGAATAGGAAGATTCTTTGTGACTCAGTTCTTTTTTGTGTGCTGTAGATATGCAAAGCCTAGAGAAGCTATTGAAAGATGCCATTGTTTATGGTCAGCCTCGGACACGAAGGCCCTGGAAGAAAATTCTAATCCTTGTGGAAGGAATATATAGGTAATCCTGCTTTATTATTCTCTTCCTTGTTACTCGAGCCCATGAAGTCATAGAATTTTTTAAGCTGAGGGGGACCTAGTCTGGCCCCTCTGGAAACTAAGGAGACAGTGTTTAATGACTTGTTAAAAGAAGCTAGCTACTGTAAGTGAATCATTGTAAAGTGTATGCATGTATTGAAACAACATACTGTACCCCACAGATATGTACAAGTAAATATTAAAATATTTTGAATTAAAAAAACGCAAAAAACAAAACCTAGAAGCACAGTCAGCAGATCAGAAGACTTTTTGTCGGGCTCTTTATTCTTTTCATTATACTACGTGGTCTCCAAACTCCCATGCTATTTGGATCTTTTATTTGTCTACTGTTTATAGAGGGAGCTTATATATAGAGGCACAAATTGGGATATGTATTCTGTCAAAACAAATTATGCACCATTTAAGAAATATTTATTTCGGTTAACTTTTGCAGCCCTTGTACTTATTTCTGTACTGCCTGATTTTTTGTTGTTGTTGTTGTTTTGTGTAATTTTAATTGCATATGCAATGTGATGGGAAGTCTAATGTTGTCTGTAATTACAAGCTTTAGAAAAATCTGATGTGACCTTAATTCTTTCTTTCATGAATTAAGATTACTTGTGTTCTGGTGCTCATTTAAAAAGACCCAATCTCCTTCCCTCTAGACTTCTGCCTAGCCCTGGTATCATCTAACTTTGTCAGTTTAAAACCACAGGTGGGGTTGTTGGGCCATTTAAAAAGCAATAAACTTGAAAAATTAATAATAAAGTGGCCAGCTCCTAATTTTGAGAGTTAAAAAGTCTCAGCATATGTATTGTTTTAATCCTGTTTTTCTAGCATGGAAGGGTCTATTGTTCGTCTTCCTGAAGTGATTGCCCTCAAGAAGAAATACAAGGCATACTTGTATCTGGATGAGGCTCACAGCATTGGGGCTCTAGGCCCTACAGGACGAGGTGTGGTGGAATACTTTGGCCTGGATCCTGAGGATGTGGACATTATGATGGGAACATTCACAAAGAGCTTTGGTGCTTCTGGAGGATACATTGGAGGCAAGAAGGTAAATGGGCCGTGAAAGGGAGCAATTAGAGATGAGGGTACTGGCTACTAGATTGGGCAACTCAGGTTTAGCAGATCGGGTCCTGAAGTAGGATGTGGAGATCCTGAATTTGTTTGTGGCTTAGGCTCACAGTGCCAGTGGGCTTCACTCTTCGGCTGCCTGGTGAGTGACTGATGTCTCCTCACTGAACCAAAGGCTGGTTGTGTTCATTGTTTGCTGTTTTCTTACTTGAGCTTCTTCCTAAACTACATACTGGTCTGAGATGTAGAACCCTCTTGTATGAAAGAACACACAGTGGTGTTTCCTGTTTGCCATGGTCTTCTGTTAAGTTTGATTTGTGCTCACAATTTCAAAAGTAGTGGTGTTGTCATGGGATCCAATGGGAATAGAAAACCAGGTGCTTCCTGTCTCTATGCTCCTCCTATGACTCAGACACGTCATAGGAGGAGCATAGAGACAGGAAGACAAAAGATTTTGCTAGCTCTGGAATACTACAAAGCATTGTGTTTTTCGATTTTAAAATCATGTAGTGATCTCTGAGGCAACTACGAATCAGTGTGGCATGGTAGAAACAGTGAACCATGGAAACAGAGGCCCGAGTTTGAATATTTCTCTACTTGCTTTGTGAGACCTTGAAGCCTTTAACCTTTCAATTTCCTTCTCAGTGAAATAGAGATAAATATGTCTAGCTTGTAAGACTGTAGTAAGGGTTTTAAAAATAATGTATGTTCATGCTGCAACATGGATGCACCTTGAAAATATTATGTTAAGTGAAAGAAGTTAGTCACAAAAAGTCACAGATTATAAGGGTTTTTAAAAATTTATGTTATCTCCAGATTAGGCATAGGAACAGAAACAGATTGTAAGTTGACAGGGCTGAGGGAATGGGGGAAATGAAAGTGACTGCTAATGGGTATGAGGTTTTCTTTTAGAGTGATGAAAATGTTCTAAAATCAGATAGGGATGAACGCTGCACTTCTCTGAATATTCTAAAAGCCACTGAGTCTTTTTTCTTTTTTTTTGGTGGCCGGTCAGTACAAGGATCTAAACCTGTGACTGTAGGGTTATAAGGCAGTGCTCTAATCAAATGAGCTAACTGGTCAGCCTGTAAAAGCCACTGAAATGTACACTTTTTAAAGGCGAATACTGTGGTATGTGGTTTATATCTCAATAAGCTGTTATTTTAAAAAACTCATTGCAACATTAGGAAAAAAATGTGTGTCAAGTATCTGTATGTGGCACATAGTAGGTGCTCATAAATGTTCTTAATTTCTCTTTAAAACTGAACATTGGGAGTGTTAAAAATCAACTGCCTTTTAGAGAAATCCCATAGTCAGTGGGTTTTAATCAAGTTGTGATAGATTTTTTATCTCAAATTTTACCCTTATGTTTATAGGACCATGCACTTAGAAGAGTTCATTGATTTTTGGTAAGATTTTGTTGCTGTGAACCAAAGGATAGAAAAATAATCTCTAGGAGGTCATTTAAGTACAAGATATTTGCGTTTTTTGGTATAATTTTTATTGTTTTTGAAGTGATAGACTGTTTCATAGCCATATTTTGTGTCTCCTTATTTGATTTTGGTGCATAAGCTTATGTGCACATTTTATTTAAAAGATTTCGTGAAGTTCGAGACATCAGAGAATAGGGACATACAATTAATTGCTTTTGAAATCCTTGTAACTGACAAACTGGTTTTTTACTTTATTCAGTGAGATGGTATTAGTGCTCTAATGAAAGACCCGGTGAATTTCTGCCACATTTATATTATTCATAAATCTCTGTTTATCTAGAGGATATTCTAATACACTTAAAATTGATTGTGGCTGGCTGGTTAGCTCACTTGGGAGAGTGTGGTGCTGACAACACGAAGGTCTAGAGTTCGGATCCCTGTACCAGCCAGCCACCAAAAAATATATATATATTATGTTGGAGAACTGTATTATTTAGGGGTGTAAGGATGGGCTCTGCAGGCGTAGGGTGAAATGAAGATGACATTTTTTGTAACACTTAGAAGTAAATTATTGTATATAAAAAGCAGCCCATGCACTTCTTGTTTCATTCAGCCTTGTATGTTTATTTGTAACATTAAATGGTACTTTCTCCAAATTTAGAGGGATTCTTTAAAACTAGTTTTTCTTCTGTATTGTGACATGTTTAAAAAACAAAACAAAGCCTAAGGATTTTGCCATGTTTCTGACCCAGTTGTTGGGAACAGTATGCTCGGACCAGGTTGGTTGACCTTGTGTCTCAGATTAGTGTCCCTATTTCAGTGCCATTGAAGGGAGGAGTCCACTAGCACCTGGAAGGAAAGCACTGACATTGCCAGTGAATTCAAGAATTGCCTCTAATTACCTGCCTCTGTGAACTCCCCAGGAACTGATAGACTATCTGCGAACGCATTCTCATAGTGCAGTGTATGCCACGTCACTGTCACCACCTGTGGTGGAGCAGATCATCACCTCTATGAAGTGCATCATGGGGCTGGATGGCACCAGCCTTGGTAAGTCTTTTAATGAAACATTTCCTAGGCTCAGCAGCCAAACATGCTCTTTTCATTGAGTTTTTTCCCTAAAATAAGGAGTCAGGTTTACTAATAGAGTTGGCAGGTGTGTGAGGCCTTGGTTTCTGTGGACACTTTTCGGTGTTAGGTACCCATGCTCTGAGAACTGTACTGGCATCACTTGCTGTGGATTCTTCTTGTCTACAGATCATGAGGCTTTATTCTTACTATCCTACATACCTTCTTAACTCATAGGTAGTATGCCTTCAGAGTCTGTCTGTTTTTTTCCTGGCAGCTGGCCAGTACAAGGATCTGAACCCTTGACCTTGTTTTTATAACACCACACTCTGACCAACTGCGCTAACAGGCCAGCCATCTTTCTTCCCTTTTTTTTTTTTTTTTAAATTTTATTTTGCCGATATACAATGTGGTTGATTATTGTGGCCCATTACTGAAACCTCCCTCCCTCCTCCCTCTCCCCCCTCCCACCCAACAATGTCCTTTCTGT
>NW_007726251.1:251396-252654 GCF_000696425.1 Galeopterus variegatus
ATTCATGAAGTCTGTGTCCAGTCCTATTTCCTGAAGTGTTTCTCCTATGTTTTCTTTAAGAAGTTTTATTGTTTCAGGGTGTATATTTAATTCTTTAATCCATTTTGAGTTGACTTTAGTGTATGGTGAAAGGTATGGGTCTAGTTTTATTCTCCTGCATATTGATATCCAGTTCTCCCAGCACCATTTGCTAAAGAGGCAGTTTCTTTCCCAGTGTATAGGCTTGGTGCCTTTGTCAAAGATCAGACAGCCATCTTTCTTGAACTGAGTAATTTTATGTGAAGATGTAATTCTCTGTATAGTGATGTTTCATTAACAGCATATTTAAGAGCTGCTTTTTCCATGAAGTAATGTCCTTGATTTAATGCCTATTTAGAGAGTTTCTAATTTTACTTACAGTAGATAGTAAAGGTCATCCTGAATCTGTTTATTTTGTCTTTGTTAGGATTTGTAGTCTAAACTAGATGTCTTGACTTAAGCATACTAAAATGAGCAATAAAGTGTGATGTTCACTTTCTGATATTTGATTTTTATTCTGCATCACCAGAGGGCAGTGTTCATTACAGAACAGTTATAATAAAAAGGGGATAGTTGGGTTTTTGTGGTTTTTACTTTAAAAAGTATTTCCATCACCAGTATGAGACATATGTTAATTTTACTTGTTGCTTTTTTAATGCTTCTTAAATTAGTTTGGCTCTTGTAAAAGATTTCACTTTGGGGCCGGCCCAGTGGCGCACTGGATAGTGCGCCGCTTGGGAAGCGCGGTGGCGCTCCCGTCCGAGGGTTCGGATCCCATATGCAGACTGGTTCCCGCTCACTGGCTGAGCGAGGCGCGGGAGCAACGCCGAGGCTTGCGATCCCGTTGCCGGTCCCCGGTCCGGTACGGGGGCAACACTGAGGGTTGCGATCCGTTGCCGGACACGGAAAAAATGACAAAAGAAAAAACAAAAACAAATTAACCTCTCATTGGTGAACTGTGGAGAGAACATATTTTTGAGAGAGGTGCTCGGCCAGTTCCTATGGCCTCTTTAACTGAGGCTGGGGCTAGGAAGGCCCTTTCAGTCTGAACTATTGTTTCTTTCAAAGAAAAACATGGTGCCTAGGAAGGGGGAAGACAGGCGAGCTGTATGTCCTTCCATGTCTTTGTGCATCATTTTTATTAGTTCCTGGTCCACTTCTTTTTTTTTTTTTTAAAGCAAAATAGTTACTCTTAAATAACACACTTTTCCACATGAAAGCACACGTGTCTAGACAGCAG
>NW_007726251.1:252734-305130 GCF_000696425.1 Galeopterus variegatus
AAAAAAAGAAAAAAAAAAAAAAAAAAAAAAAAAAAAAAGATTTCACTTTGTCAACTTTGAGGTCTCCACTCTACAGTTATACAAAAATTGATTTGGTTTTCACTGAAAAACAATAAAGGGGTAAGTCCGATTTTGGTTTAAGACTTGATTTAAGACTAATTTTACCTTTATATTTTTTTCTGATCTATGATAGATCCTTGTTATCTCTAGTGAGAGATTTTTGAAAAATTTCAATTTTATGCATTGATTCTTTGAGGAAGAAAATATTTCATTAATGTTGTAAGCACAGCATGGAGCCTTGTGAATAGCTCCCTGTTAACAATAGCTACAACTTTGTCTTCTCTCTTTCTGATATGGTACTATTGAAAACAATGTGCCTTAATCTGAGATATATAGAGAGAGAGGGAGAGAGAGAGGGCTATCATATATCTAGTTACTTCACAGAGGTACATTCACCTTTGTGACTCAATGCAGATTTAGGTGACTGAGAAATGTCTACCAGCTATCAAAGTTAAGGTTGGACAATTTCTTTGCCCTGTCCTGAAGCATGGATCTCTGTGACATGTTACCTCTGTACTAAATGAGGTACTAAGTGATCTGGATTCTGTCGGTGGTGAGAAAATGAAATAGGGTGATTTGATATAGGCTTTGGGTTAGCACACGTTTTTTCAGTTTTTGCCTGTCCAGTTTTTGCCTCTCTGGCCTCCCTAAAGCTTAGTGGCGTGACACAACAGCCATCTTATTATGTTCACAGATTCTGTGGGTCAGGAATTCGGTCAGGGCACAGCAGGGATGGCTTGTCTTTGCTCCAGTGTCTGAGGCTAGCTTGGAAGACTCAGATCGTTGGGGGCTGGGATCCTCTGGAGGCTTCTTCACTCACATGTCACCTGGGCTGGAGTGACTTGGAGGCCAGGCTCAGCTGAGGTTGTTGACCAGAGCACCTTCATGTGTTCTCTGCCTGTGGTGTTGGGCTCCTTGTAACGTGGTGACTGGGTACCCAGAAAGGATGTGTCAGAGAGTAAGCATTCCAAAAGAACCTGGCTTGAACCCTATGACGTTTTGTGATCTGTTGTTAACAAGCAAGTCTTTAAGGCCATCCCAGATTGAAAGTGATGGGGAATTAGACTCCACCTCCCCAATGGGAGATGTGTCAAAAAATTTGTGGCCATTTTAAAAACTGTCCGCAACAGCTATCCCTACTGTCCCTACTTAAGAAAGTTCTTGGGAAAATAAAATTGGAAAATAATATGAATCTTTTCATGAACTTTTTGGAGTACCCTCATTTTACTTTTATGATTAAAACTTTTTTGTTGTTAGGTTCCAGAGTACATTAAGCACAAACATGGAAATAAATTCTGCTTAAAATGAGATTGAAAGTAAGGCTTAAGCTCATACTCAAATAATATATTGATTATTAATGTTTTCATCATTTTTGTGGGAAGACATGTTGCTCTTTGCAAAGAGTGTAGAGCCTTCAGAAAAGCTGCAGCATGTGGGGAAGATGAGATCCATTTCTGACCCTGCTTTGTAAGCACTCCTTTCCCCTCCAATTCTTGTCTTTTTCCCAAGAGAAAGACATATGACTAGATTGATGAATGTATACTGAAAAGCATCTTACCTAGTAACCAAAGTAAGATACTAATGAATGGGAATTGTGCTGCCAGTGTGCCTGCACCTTGAGTTGGGAATACCAAATTAGTACAGGCTGGTGAGTAGGAAAAGTGAAACTTAGGAAATTCTGAGTAATCATTAATCCATGTCCAGTAATGGAAATTTAGCTGTAAGATCTATTTATGAATCAAGGCAAAATATCTGCCCAAACCAACTGTAATTTTTCTTTTCTATTTTCCAGATCTGTGCTTTGATATATTTTACTTCTAGGCAAAGATATAGTTAATAATAACATGCATGGCACCCAGCTTAGTATCTGATATCTAGTATCCTTTCAGTAAATTTGTTGAATGAATGAATGCATACATGATCCAGAAATATTAGAAAATGGGTTCTTAAAATATTTTATTATAATGTTGCTTGTATAGTTGGATGTTAAGCTGGAATGGCGAGATCATAGATGCATTTTAATAGATATATTTTTAAATGACAGAAATCACTTTTTTTTTTATAGAAAACTGGGCTTTTTCTACTGAGTTTTGAAAGGAATTGGGCCCATTCAGACGGTTATTGGTGTAGCAGAAAAAAAGAATACCCTGGGCAGGTTGAAGTTTAATTAAAATTAGGTTTGGCTCATTTGAATTAATTCCAGTAATAGACTTGTTAATGAGGTGTGAAATGATCACCTTGAGAATCCCAGGGAATTGCCAAAAACGAATTTAAGAGATCTGAGACACTTTAAAAAAAAAAAAAGCATTCCAGCATTCTAACTGAGGGTTTAGAATTGTTGAAAAACAGAATTGGTGGGAGGGGGTCATAAAGAGAGAATTTCCTACTTCTCCTCAAGGAGCTGACAGCTTTTAACCCTCCCTCCAAGCACCATGCTTTTTAGCCCAGGAATGATTGGGTTTCACTTTTTTATTAATTATCTGCTTTAAAGTAATTTGTTTATTTCACTATTAGAAATTCACTTAAAAATTAAGTTTTGTGGTGAACATAGTTTTCTTCTTTCCAACACTACAGTTAAATGTATCTGACGCTGAGAGTCAAACTAGATTCCTCCTGTCTTGTAACTTACTGCCTAGAACATTTGTTTAAAAAAAATTTGTTTCAGCATTTGTCAAACATTTATCAAGCAACTAGTCTGTAAACTGTGTTGGATATGCTATGTGAGGGGTGCAGAGTTTAACAACACGTGATTTTTGCCTTTGAAAAAACATAGTCTAGTGGTAGGAGTAAGATTCCTGGGCAGAACTAGTCTCAGAGCCACAGATAAATTCTTCCTTTGTACAGCTTCCCTTTTTCTCAATTTTCTCCTTCCTTCTCCTGGACACCTCCTCCTTCACCCATCTCCCAAAAAACTTAAACTTCCTTAAAGCCAGTTAATTATTTGAAGCAAACTCAGATCTTACATTCCTTATCAATCTTTACGTAAGTGAAATTTTTTTTTTTTATGGGATACTGTCACTCTAGTAAATTACTAGCAATCAAAGAAAAAGGAAATATTTTTCTTTTGTAGTTTTGAAGTGGCTCCTTATTGTCTAGCACAAAAAGCTTTTTAACCAGTGGCTTAAACCTTCAGAAATCAGCAAGCAATATGACCACTTTACAGATGGAGAAATTTGAGCTCAATATCTTGTCTCCCAACTAGAATGTAGCTTTCCTAACTCCACCCCCTTCTACTTCGTTTTTGCATTCATGATTAAAATAGATTATTTTATAATCTATTTCTAATTTTCTGATTTCTGGTCTGCTAATTTTCCAAAGAACAGCTAAGTTTAATTGTGAGTTATTAAGCCCAACAAATAAAAGCCCTTTGGGGCATTGCCAACCTGTTTTCTCTCCGTGGATCAGTAACCCCTTTCACCTCCCTCCTTCAGAAATCTATTCCGAATACTCAAGAGCTTTTGCAGCATGCTGTGTTTCTTCTTCCACTCCATCTCTTTCTTCCAAATCCAAATGCTAATAAAATTTTCTCCTGATAAGAGCAATCTCTCCTTTTGTGTCTTTTATCGGAGTTAGTTTGAAGCTGGCTATTAAGATGCCCACATGCATTAGGCTGAATGCTAACCTTTGAACAAATGTTCATTAAGTAGAAAATTGTTCTTAGTACAAAACATAAATAAGGAGTTTGAGTATGTTCCCCTGGGATAAGGAAGGATCCCTGAACTAGATATTCCCTGTTTTGGAAACCTGGTAAGATCACGTAGGGGTCAAGGGAACACATCCCCTTCAATCCCCTGAAGGTTCTTTGAAAAATCACCTCATAAACACAGATTAATATGAAGCAAAGGCATGATAAATTTTATTATGTCATAGTTTAATGTGACACTGGAGCCTTCAGAATGCAGACCCAGAGATATAGGGGGAAATTGTCTGTATTTTTTTTTTTTTTTAAAAAGATGACCAGTAAGGGGATCTTAACCCTTGACTTGGTGTTGTCAGCACCACGCTCAGCCAGTGAGCGAACCGGCCATCCCTATATGGGATCCGAACCCGGGGCCTTGGTGTTATCAGCACCACACTCTCCTGAGTGAGTCACGGGCCGGCCCAAAATTGTCTGTATTTATGCTTTGGTTCTATGAAGCAGGCACAGCCATGTAGAAATGTGATTGGACAAGAAAAGTATGCTCTAATGCTAATAGACTAAGTGGGGAAACCCAGCAAGGCCTGTCTGTCCAGATTCTTCTTGGCCCGTCTGTGTAGAATTCATTCCTCCAGGGTATGGGGCAGGACCCCTTCAGGAATGGAGGTCTTATGACCTATAATCAGACAAGGTAGGTCGTTGCTTTATGGACAGCTCCAAGTCTGAAAGGCAGTGGGGGAGGATTAGAGTGTATCCGTGATCAGCCTTGGGGAAGAGGGATTCCAGTTTCTATGGATTGCTGCAGGGGAATATGAGGCCGGCAGGAGAAAGGAAAACTTGGCTTTTGAGACTGCTTCTGAGGCCTTCACTTTAGGGTATCGCTTTCTGGGCCCCAACAAAGATATGAGGAAACTAAACTCTTAACTAAATACTGTGAGTCAGGTTTTGTTTTTCTTTTTTAGAGATTGAACTGGGTGAATTACCTTAGTTTTATTTCAGAATAAAATTTAAAGATTTTCCCCACAATTTGATTTGTTCAGTTCCTGTTGAGCTGAGATGTATGACTTTACTTCAGCTTTTTCTTCTCATCATTTCTAATTTGTGAACTTTATAGCCCACTCTGTTGTATGTTGAGGAATAATTCTAACTTTCTAAACCTTAACATGATTGAAATTGCTTTTGTCTCCCAAAATTATTTCTGAGGGTCTTGTCTAAGAGACTTGCTCTTATCTGTTCTTCAACTTTATAGCAGTTTATTGCTACGCAAATACTATATGATGGATGGACTCTGCTCTCAATTGAGAGCCAGATACCCTTCTGACAGCCTGCCAGCTTTGAGAGCTTTCTAAAGAGAAATTGATTTTTTTTTCCTTTTTGTCTTTTTTTCGTGACTGGCAACGGATCGCAACCCTCAGTGTCGCGCCCGTACCGGACCGGGACCGGCCACGGGATCGCAACCCTCGGTGTTGCTCCCGCCCCTCGCTCAGCCAGTGAGCGGCCGGTCTGTATGTGGGATCCGAACCCTCGGCGGGAGCGCCGCCGCGCTTCCCAAGCGGCGCACTATAGCAGTGCGCCACCGGGCCAGCCCCGAGAAATTGATTTTTTTAAAAATTGTCACATGTAGTTTTTCTAATTATCTAGATACTTGACTTGAATCTCCTTGCCATCTACTTTGGTGGTGGAGTAAAGTGCTAAAGAAAAAATTATTTGTGACAGTTGAAGATGGTAAGGCAGACTTTTATGCAAGGTGATAAGGCAGACATGGTGATAGGTATAGGGACCACTGCAATGGGGCCTTCTAGTAGGGGAGAGAGATTGGGCTTAACTCCGACTCCAGTAAGGACAAGTGGTGATTTATAGCTAAAGAGCAGGACAAGGTCAGTGGGTGGAAAATTATTAAGAAGCAGCATCAGGAGTAAGGGGGATTCTTGCTTTCAAAATTCTTGCTGAAGGTGGGCTAGGGTGATAGGTGGTCAGATAGATTTTCTCTAAACTGTATAATCAGGATTCTTGCTCAGACTGGATTCTGCATGGACAGCAAGGGAAGCCCAAGGTTGGAACCTAGTCTGAAAGGACTTAGAGGAGCCTGACTCAAGTTTGGTCAAAGGAGAGAGTCTTTGTCCGAGATTCAGAAGGACCTCATGGCGGTGTACTCTTTTAAGGCCCTGTCCTCAAACTTTTTCCATGGATCACCTGCATCAGAGGTACTATTAGTACAGTGGTTCTTACACTTGCTCACACACAGGAAAGCTTAAAAAATAATACATGTGTTAGACTCTCTGCAGACCCATTGAATATCTAGGGGTAACACCCCAAACCAGCATGGCGTATTTAAAAACATTACAGATGCTTCTGGTGTACAACCTGTGTTGAGCACCTTACTTTAATAATGCAAACTAATTTTTAAGAGGCTTAAGGGCTATCTTTTTTTAGCTTGTTTACATCAGAGAGAACCAAAAGCAGCTCTACTGATGGGTGGTAATTGGGGAATAGAAAAGAAATTAGAAGTCAAGATATATTGTCTGTTTCTTTTAGAAGAAAAATGAGGGAATGTTTGGCTTGTGGGATAGGAGTTTGGAGGTAAAGCTAAGTTGCCCATTTTCATTGTTTTTGGAAATCTAAATGCCTGGGGCCCTGGCACATCCTTCTAAACAGCTGACGATACTTGCTGAATGAATCAATGACAGAGGTGTAGAAGTTAGAAACTAATTAGGGAAGAGAGAAATGATCAGGGTTCTTAAGACTGGTTGGAATTAATTAATTACTTTTTAAAAATGCTTTTATTTTTATAGTCTGTTAATTGAGAATGCCAAAATTTTTAGTATATAACCTACAAGTGGCCTGCTCACTATAAGGTTTTTAAAATGTTCAGTATTTACCAGTTTGTGAAACTCAACTCATTGCATTGCCTTCTACCTCTAAAACTTAGTCTTAATCAAGATAAGCCTTTACTAGTGATTGACTTTATTTGCTAACCTTCTTCATCTGTAGATGGATGCTTGACCAAAGTATACATATTTCCTCATTCTTTTAGTTCTGTCTAAAAGTATCTTGTGATATGTTCCAGCACTGTCAGAGGATGGTAGAATAGTCTTTGGACAAATTAAGACTTTCTGTCCTGACTGTGAGTTGGCACCTCTTTTTTTTTTTGTTTTAAATTTTTATTAAATCATAATTGATTATACATATTTTGGGGGTTCAGCGTCGACATATGTTGATCAAATCAATATCACTAGCATATATATTGTTACAATTTGTACTTACTCTTTATGTCCCTTGTCCAATCTCTCCCTATCCCCCTCCACCTGCACCTCCCCTCTCCCTCCTCTAATTACCCTGGATTTCTTCTCTCCTTCTGAAAGAGTAACGGTTACTCTGTTGATTTGTTGCCTAGATGATCTGTCCAGTGCTGAGAGGTTTGTTCAGGTTCCCCAATATTATTGTAGAGCAGCTGCTGCTTCTGTCACTCTGAAATGGGCTTTGTGGAGAGAGACATCCTCTTCTTTTCTTTGGTCTCTGCTGGTGACTCTCATTGCATCAATGCACTCCAGTGGCTGGTGGACCATCTGCAAACTGGTTGTGGCGTCTAGCCGCTTTTGTGGCAGCTGTGGTTATTGTGACTGTGGTGGGCCACCCACATGGAGGTGATATTTTTGACATGCTCCTTACCTAGTTGGTGGTGGTGATGATGGTGTGCCTGGTTGTGGGAGGTGGTCTGATCCCTGGATTCATGCCTCAGGACCCGGGCAGGCCCCATGGAACTGGCAGTGTGCCTGGTTGTCCCCCCTTTCTGGCTTGGAAGCCCAAGGAACTTCTGGTTCTTCCAGGTGTTATAGGTGTTCTTTGGTGAAATGAGACTTTTACTAGTTAATATCAACCTTTGTCGGATTATGGGTACTCTGTTTTTTCTTTAAGTTCTGTGTTGGATTATTTGCTGTTTCCACCACTTAAACTCTGCACTGGAACTAATTTGCTGTCCTTTGCTTACTTCTAAAATGGGGGAACTTCCTGTGGGGACCAGTATTTAAGCTCTGTGGTTGAGCTAAATTGCTGCTTTGCTGTTGATTCCCTGGAGAAGGCTTTTTGTGTAGCTCAGATTTTAATGGTTGACTTTATAGGACTTTCAGGTTTAGTGAAATCCAACGCACCTGGGTTGTGTAGAAACACTGGTCTGGGCCTGAGTCTTTTCATCAAACTGCACCCCATGCAATTCTGTATTCCTGGCCAGTCTCCTCTGAGTGGTCCTACACTTATTTGGGGTGTAGATCAGCTGTCCTTGCTGTGTCCCAGTGTCTTGGTGGGCCCGTCTACCCCACCACCCGTGCTGCAAACACTTCCCATGGGACGGGCAGTGCGCTGGTCCCTTGCAATGACTCACTGGCCTCTGAGTAGCTCCTTTTTTTCAGTTGTTGTGGCTCCTCGCTCCTATGTGGATCCACAGGAACCCTATTAGTGGTCTTGCTGGCCTGGGGGCCACCAAGGCCCTCGTCTTGCCTCCCGCCTCCATGCAACTTCATCCGTAGGGCACAACTGTGGCTTTTGCTGGCTCCTGCTCTGTGCACTCAACAGCTCCAGCCTGGAAGTGGCCGAGGCTTGAAACGGTCGGAGAGGTTTATTCTTTCTCTCATCGTGGCTTCTCTGGCCTTCGTGCACTCCGTAGTTCTCTCCTCCTCTTCCCATGAGCTCTAGTGGCCTCAGCTTGGCTGTCGTTGCTTTTTAGTAGTTGTAAATTAGCTGATTTATGGAAGAGAGTGACACTGGGGCCCATCTATTCTGCCATCTTGACCGGAAGTCCTCAAGTTGGCACCCTTTAAAGCTCAGTTCCTTGATTTTTCAAAGGCACTTGCTTGGCCTCCTCCTTTTGTTTAGGGCCCTCTGTTTGTTTAGGGCTGTGCTTTAGCAGCCATTCTTTTAAACTTTTGAGTCTGTTGAATCAACATCTTTAAGCCTTGGGCCCTGCTGCTTGCTGCACATCCTGTTTCAGTTCTCGGGAAATCCTAGTTTCTGGCATTGAACCGAATTAAAGGATTAACCTACTACTAGGGAGCAGGCGGTAAACCATGCTTGCAAGAGGAATTTACTGTGCAGTTCTTGGTGTTAGCAAAAGCTGCTCTAGTTCTCAGTAGGGAAATAGAAAACCAAGGGGCTGCCTTAGAACAGTATCCCAAGGGAGTGGAGAGGCAGATCCCTGCTTTGATGTTCATTAGCTCCACAGTGGCCTAAGCTGAGCACTTTGATATTTATTACCAGTCTAGCAAAACAGGGGCTGTCTCAGAAATGGTGGACCTAGTTCCCACTCTTGCTTCAGTGTTACAAAATTACTGAACTCTTCCTGGAAGAGTCATTTTACAAGACTGTTCCCTGGGGCTCAAAAATACCTTAGCTTATAAAGAGCCTGTTGAAGGTGTATTTATTTTCCTTTTAGGGACTCTTAAGTGCCTAACAGAAAGCTTTTCCAGTACCATTTAGCTGGGATTTAAGGGGAACATGCTATTAAAATTAGTCTGCCCCACCTTTTAGCTAATATTTCTTTTATTTTTGTTTTGAGTAAAAATTTTAGATAAGATTCTTTATCTTTCTCTGAGATAATGTGAAAAAAAAGCCGGAACAGAAAAATTGAACTATCAATATACTCTGATTTTAAAAAATAGCTTCACTGATTTTTTTTTTTCCTATATGTGCTGTACTCTTCTTCCCACCCCACTTTCTTCTCCAGTCCCATTTGTTACTTTAAGATATTTTTAGATATGGTTCTCTTAATTTTAATGTGCATCTCTGCAGGTGTTCATGTGGAAGTTAAAGAACAAAGGATGACCTTAAAGGGCACTTGATTTGTGTGTTCACTGGCATACTTTTGTCCGTCTTTCTTTTCAGTAGGCTGTGGATGCTATTCTTCATTATGCATTCTGTCTGGATACTTGTGACAAATGTATAATTTACCGATCTAGAAAATGTTATGATAAGAGTTTAAAGTGTTGTCAGCTGCCTTCTCCTCCTATTTTAGAGCTGTTCAAAGAAAGTGACCATTGATAATTAAGAAAGATGAATAGAGAGCTTGCTTCTTCTTTAAAAAAGAAAATTTGATGATTTAGTTAAGAATTCATCCCTGTTCTGCCCAGCCCACACACTATAATCAACATGTGAAAAAAAAATGTGGAGTAGGAGTTCCTTAATGTTTTAACCTTGTTAATATTATCGATGTATTTCTGTTGGCATGGAAACCATCTTTAGTACCCAGTAATAAGATTTATAAGATAAGCAAAAATTATTAAATTTTAATAAGTACCAGATACTTACTACCAAATGTTTACCACCACCTACAGAAAAGATTTTTTTCCATTAATGTATTTTTACCTTTACTCATTCAGTTTTTAATTATTTAACACACCCTTTTCTTGGAGGAATGTACACAGAGTATGGCTACAAGATATTTTGTTCTAAGGTATTTTCCACCGTTTGTGATTTTTAAGTAATGTGTTGGTACAGTGTTTCCGAAGCAATACCCCATCAATGACAGGGTGCTGTGTTCCGTGGAGACCTAGAGGACTGTTTGATATGTTTTGTTTGTTTGTTTGGTTTGGTTTTTTTGCAGTTGATAAAGGATAAAAGAAGTACTTGGCCATTTTTATGTTTGATATGGGGAGTGGTTCTTTTCTTTGTAACCAAAAACCATTTAAATGAAGGACATTAGTTGTATGGTTATAGTACTCCTTCCAGTTCTGTGCTTATTCTTTAAATGGTAGTGGTGGGGATTGTGACCATTTGGGAAAGAAGTAGAAAGGAGATAGTAGAAGGTAAGTGACTTTAACACCAGTTGGATATTGTAATCTCTAAGTAACAGTGTGACCATTATTTAAGAAGATATTATTCTATTAAGTATCAACTAAATCCCAATCAGCGTGGAATACTTGGTAAAATGAATATAGATGGCTAGCTCTTGGAGGGTTTTCTAAGCTTTCTGAGCATCAGAGCTGTAATCATCATCAGAAAATATTTGCTGGACCTTTCCTTTTCAGTATTTAAGGACCGTGGTGCACATTTGCATTACTCAGCATTCTCCAAAGAAACAGAGCCAATAGGGGTGTGTGTGTGTATGTACATGGACACGTACATATATCTGTAACTTGTTATAAGGAATTGGCTCAAGTGATCATGGTGGCTGACAGTTCTCAAGATCTGCAGTCAACAAGCTGAAAACCCAGGAGAGCTGATGGTGTAGTTCCAGTCCAATTTGAAAAGCCTGAGAACCAGGAGAGCCAGCAGTATAGATCCAGTCTGAATGCCAGCAGGCTCAAGACCCAGGAAGAGCCAAAGTTTCAGTTCCAGTCTAAAGGCAGACAAATACTGATGTCCCAGCTCAAGGTACTTAGGCAGGAGGAGTTCCTTCTTACTAAGGGGAGGGTCAGACTTTTTGTACTATTCAGGCCTTTAACTTGTTAGATGAGGATCACCCACATAAGGGAGGGCAGACCCTCACTTATGCTACCAATTTCAATGTTAATCTAATCCAGAACACTCTCACACACCTAGAATAATATTTGACTAAGTATCTAGGCACCCCATGGCCCCGTCAAGTTGATACATAAAATGAACCATCATACCATTCTTGGTTAATTAGCTCACTTTCTTTGGGTACTAAAATTTACCTTCAATATTTTTCAGCTTCAACAGAAGTGGATGAATAAATAAACTGTTTTAGGCCCATCGATTTTTCCCTCCATATTAGGCTTGGCAGTGAAGATCCAGCTTTGGGTTCTGAACTCTGGCTTCCCTGGGATGTTGATAGTTTTATAATATTAAGTTCTCTTAACTTTATACTTTAGTTTCTACTTGTTAATTAATTTTTAGCTGGTACAGGTTGAACATCCCTCATCTGAAAATCTGAAATGATCCAAAGTCCAAAAGTTTTTGAGCACCAATAGGATGCTCAGAGCATTTCAGAATTCATATTAGAGATGCTTAACTGGTATGTATTCTGCAAAAATTCCAAAGTCCAAAAGATCCAAAATTTGAAATACTTCTGATCCCAAGCATTTTGGGTAAGGGATACTCAACCTGTCCCATACTTGACATTTATACCTGTGGCAATTTGCTAGAAAGTAGATCATCAATACCAGCCAAGAAGAACAGAAAGAATTAATTTTGGAACTTTGTTATGTGATTTTATTTTATTTTATTTTTTGGCAGCTGGCCGGTACAGGGGTTGGAACCTGTGACCTTGGTGTTATAAGGCTGTGCTCTAACCAACTGAGCTAACTGGCCAGCCTGTTGTGTGATTTTAAATAATGACAGTAAAAGACTAATGAAATAAAACTCTGGGCCTGGAGTTTATGTTCATCTATACAAATATGCAGACGTGTTTTTATGTTCTGCTTTTGGAATTCTCTATATACAGTTTTACTTTGAATCCTACTGCTGCATGAATATTTGCAGCTCAGGGGTCAGTCTGTTTAGGATTCCAAATAGGGGATTTTTAATAATAGCATATTAATTTTTTTTTTACTTGTTCTTTCATTCTTATTTTGTTTACAAAAGCAATACATGCTCATTTTTGAAAATCCAAATATTACAGATATATGTCATTGTGAAGGTTAATTCTAGGTGTCAACTTGGTTAGATGAAGGAATGCTGAGAAACCTGGTAAAGCAATCTTTTTAGGTGTGTCCGTGAGGGTGTTTCCAGCAGAGATTAGTATGAGAGTCTGACTGGATTGGGTGGGAGTGACTCACTGTCAATGTGGGTGGGAACCATCCAATCTTCTGGGGGTTCGGAGAGAACAAAAGAGGAAAGGTGTGAAGCTCTTTCTTGACCTGCTGGAGCTGGGATACACTCTTCTCGCCTGTCCGTGGACATCGGAGCTCAAGAGTCTTCAGCTTTTGGGTTCCAGAACTCATACCAAGAATACTATCAACTTCCCTGGTTTTGAGGCCTTTCGACTTGGACTGAGCCACGCTACTGGCATCCAGTTTATAGACAGCCTTTTGTGAGACTCTAGACTCTTCAGCTTTTGGGTTCCAGAACTTACACCAAGGACACCATCAGCTTCCCTAGTTTTGAGGCCTTTGGACTTGGACTGAGCCACACTACCAGCATCCAGTTTATAGACAGCCTATTGTGGAACTTTTCTTCATAGTCACGTGAGCTAATTTCCCTAATAAATCCCTCTCATATAATTATAACATATCCTATTGATTCTGTCTCTCTAGAGAACCCTAATACAGTCATAGAACGTAAACAGTTCCCTATGATCTTCCCATGGGTAACCAATGTCAATTGTTTGGTATATTGTCCACAGATTTCTTCTTTTGCATGTACTTATATACAAATAATTTTTATAACTATTATTGTTTTTTAGCAATAGCATATAAATAACACCACTGAATAGAAAAGTTTGACTGGTAGTCAGTTATAGAAGGGAAGGAAATAAAGATATTTATTGCCTTTTTAACTGTTATAGGGGCAGTTTAATTCTAGGGTTGTTAGAATTTATTCTGTAATTTTGGCAAGAACAGAAAACAAATGAGTTCTGCCAGGACACCTCCCCTCCCCACAGTGTTTAATCTTGTTTCAGAATAATGAAAGAAAAGGAAGTTACATTGGTGAGAGGGCAATCAGCTTATGAATTACCCATAAATGGGAAAGCTCACAGTATTTGACCATGTGATAAATATATAAACTGTCATGATTTGGGGAATCTTAATTGTCATTATGGTAAATGAAGTGTTCAGTATTGTTCCTTCATTTTGTGTGCATACCTGATAACACCCCATGTAAGGCTGATGTGTACAATGTTAATTCTTCTGAAATATTTTTCTTAAAAAAATAATAAAGCAATCCATTATTGTTTCTTGTTAATTTTTCCACATGTGTCAAGAGCTGTTAGCCAGTGAGAGTTGAGTGTAGCCAGTTATCCTCTTAAATTTTTTGGCAGGGGGAGCTGGCCGGTGTATGGATCCAAACCCTTTGTCACAACAAAGCTCTCTAGCCAACTGAGCTAACCAGTCAGAGTTACCCTAACAGAACACGTATACTCTTGGACAGGAGGCTCTTTCTCTATCCTGACTTGGGTGTTGGCAGTGTACTCTATCTGTTTCTGTCTCCATTGTGTATTTTGTGTTCTGGAACAGTTTTGACATAAACGTAATGGCTAACAAATGTGTATGTGCAAGTGGTGGAGCTATTACACAGAAGTACAGAATGGATTATGCTATGTGTGCACATGCACATGTTTTGACTTCTAGAGGTTTTTTCAAGGAAATTGAGGATACAACTAGTAATGATCAGCAAGAAATTAAGATTAGTTGTAGGTCTCTGATACTGTATAAAGCATCTTAAATGTCACTGCCTCCAGGATACAAACCTAAATAGTCTAACTTCAAAAGCATGTATACCACCAAAGAACGGAACTAAAGCTAACAAATGAAATTTAAGAAGACGGTAGAAATATTGGTTCTCTCTCTTACCTGCTTTTACTGCCTTGATGTATTACATTTAAAATGACTGATGATTTCAAGTTTTAAAATGTCCTCAATGCAAGTATCTCTGTATGCTTATTACAGATTATTAAGTGAGAGAATCAGATTAGCCCAGGTAGAGACTAAGTCCCATCTCTACTATGGAGAGAGGGGTAGTTTTTAGAAAATGAGGGCCTCTGCTTGCCATCCTGAATACTCATTTGCAAAAGTAATTTGCCTTACCTGGATGATAATTAGAGCGCGATGTGATGGTAGAGATGGTCTAAGTTGGAGGATGAGGGAAAACTGGTTAAAACTAGCTTTGGAGAGTTGGTAGCATGGTAGAGGATAAAACAATGTTTTAACAATTTTTAAATGTTTAAACAATGTTTATAAATTGTAAATTGGAGTGTTGGAGAATGAAGTGATTATATGTTAATAACGTTGGCTGTGTCCTTGTGTTATGTATTAAGATTAAGGGTGTGCTGAAGAATTAGAAAATGGAGAACTGGAAAAGACAAGGGGAAACAAAATAGTCCTTATTCTTTGTTTTGTTTTTTTTTTTTTTGGTGGATAATAGCCCTTATTTCGTCTTTGTTTTGTTTTTTTCTTCTCTTTTTTTCTTCATGGTTGGCTGCTCACTTCATCTTTGAAAGCTAAGGGTAAGCTAAAGGGTTAGATGTATAGCATTGTGTGGAAAATATGAATGACATAATTTTAAGGGAAGAATACACAAAGCAGGGAGATAATAGTAGTGACCATTTATTGTGTTTACTATTTTCTGAGCACTGTTCTAAGTGCTTTTCATTAAATTCTCAGAACAGGTATTACTCTCACTCGTTTACTAAGTGGGGAAACAGAGAGATTAAGTTGCTTGCCCAAGGTCACATAGTTACCAAGTGAAAGACCCAGGATTTGAACCCCTGTGTACAGTTCCAGACTGTTTTTTGTGTATTGGATATTTATTAATGTACTTGATAATTATTTGCCTTATTGTAGTTGAATATAGGTAATTCTGCTTTGTAATTTAAATAAGTTTGAATTCCTGAAAGGGTTTCCATTTTCTGAGAGTATTTCAACTTGAGTATCTACTATGTACTCTTGGGGGAGGTACTGGGAAAATAAAACACTGACAACATAGTATTTGCCCTGAGAGTTTACAGTTTGTTTTGACAACACAAGACCACACATGGAAAGGCTTAAGAACAGTGACATGAACTTATAAACAAGAGGAAGTTAATGAAGTATAAGTAGAGACATGTCTTAAATGTGCCATAGGGAATTTTTCCATAACCTAATGTTTTTTACTTCTGTCCTTCATATTTCACAGTACAGTGCTTGTTGGTTCCTTTGGATTTTTTAAAGATTAGAAATACATAAACATTGGCAGAAAATAACAAAAACAAAGTTAAAATTTTAAAATTGCTTGTTTTTAATGATTTGCATGATTTTCATCTAAACTGCAGAAAATTGTCCATAGGGATTTTTACTAGTAATATTGTATCTTTACAATTGAGCTAATGGTTTTAGAGAGCTCTAAAAGAGGCTTGAAAACAGATTTTTTTCTTTTCAAAAGTTATTGTTTGTCTTTTGTTTACATAGAAGTGGTTTTGTAATAAACTATATACATTACTCTCCCTCCCCCACCACCAAAAAAAGTTTTGCTTAAACCTGGCCTATCAGCTGAGAGGATTGGGCCAGCCCCGTGGCTCACTCGGGAGAGTGTGGCAGTAGTGCTGTGGCCGCGGGTTTGGATCCTATATAGGGATGGCCAGTGCGCTCACTGGCTGAGCGTGGTGTGGATAACGCCATGCCGAGGGATGTGATCCCCTTACCGGTCAAAAAAAAAAATAAGCTGAGAGGATTGGGATAAAAAGGGGGATGATTGTTAATGGGTCCTGGTTTCTTTTTGGGTGATGAAAATGTACAAAAATTAATAGTCGTGATGGTTGCACAACTTTGTAAATATACTAAAAAACATTGAATTGTATACTTTAAATCGGTGAATTGTATGGTCTGTGAATTATATTTAAATAAAACTGTTTTTTAAAAAAAACATTGTGAGCGAACAGTGTCACTTAACTTAAAAATTTTATTGTGATAAAACATATATTACATAAAAATGGTTAAAGTGGCAAATTTTAGGTGTACAATTCAATGGCATTGTATACATCCACAGTGTTGTACAACCATCAAAACTATCCATTTCCAGAACCTTTCACATCCCAAACAGTAGTTAACTTTTAATATGCCAGTCCAAGTTTGGAAGCAGTAGTCTTGACCTCCTTCATGTCAAACCTCTAGACTCTGAAAATACTTTCTCCCCTAAAATTTGGTTTTATGTCTCTAAAGTTTTTAGTCTTTCATGCTTGTATTCCCTCACACCTGCTTTTCCTTTTGTGTTTCCTATCTCAGGTGGTGGCATCACTATTGATGAAGTTGTCCAAACAAATCTCTATCATATTTTCTCTCCTTTTATTACTGTTCCCTACATTTAACCACCAGTGCCTATGGATTGTGCCTCCTTCATATCTTTGAACCTGTCTACTTCTCTGCATCTCCACTGTTTTTTACTTGACTTAGACTTTCTGGCTACTTTCACCTGGATATAATAGCCATTCACAATAGTAAAGGGATCAGTCAAGCAAAAAGGATTTGGAAGGATTAAGATAAATAGTCAGTGCTGAAAATGTGGGATGGGAGACATCCATGCAGAGAGTTCCAGTAAAATTTTATGAGTCCATGACACCTTTCCTGAGTATGCTAGTTCATGTTGGTCTCTTCCCACCTATTCAGGATTTATTTGCTCATTAAATATTTATTTAGTACCTTCTGTGTACTCTAAACATTTCTAACACTTAGGTCTACTTTCAAAACCTATCCTTGGGCTGGCCCAGTGGCGCACTGGAGAGTGCGCCACTTGGGAGCGCCGAGGGTTCGGATCCCATGTGGAGACCGGTTCCCGCTCACTGGCTGAGCGTGGTGCGGGCGCAACACTGAGGGTTGCGATCCCGTTGCTGGTCCCCGGTACGGGCGCGACACCGAGGGTTGTGGTCCCGTTACCGGTCAGTAAAAAAGACAAAAAAGGAAAAAAAAAAAAAAACCTATCCTCAGAAACTTTTCACCACTTGCTATCTCCGTAGTCCAAGCCACCACCTTCTCTCTACGTGCTCTCTGCTTCCATCTTTGATTCTATTCTAAGTATGGCATCCAGTGTGATCCCAATGTTACTGAGCAAGGGCTCACTGTCACATGCACACAGAAAGTACCGTGGCACCTGTTCTTTGGGTTTTATTTATTTATTTATTCATTTTTATTGAATCAAAATTGATTATACATATTTTTGGGATTCAATGTTGACATATGTTGATCAAATAAATATTACTGGTATCTATATTGTTACCAATCGTACTTATTCTTTATGCCCCTTGTCCAATCTCTCCCTATCCCCCTCTCCTGCCACTGATAACCGTAGATTTCTTCTGTCCCTTTGAAAGAGCAGTGATTATCCTGTTGATTTGTTGCCTAGATGATCTGTCCAATGCTGAAAGGTGTGTTCAGGTCCCCCAATATTATCATAGAGCAGTTGCTGCTTCTGTCACTCTGGAATGGGCTTTGTGGAGAGAGACATCCTCTTCTTTTCTGTGGTCTCTGTTGGTGACTCTCCTTGTGTCAGTGCTCTCCAGTGGCTGGCGGACCATCTGCGTGGTGGTTATGACATCTAGCCACTTCTGCAGCAGCCATGGTTACTGTAGTAGCTATGGTGGGCCACCCACATGAAGGTGACATTTTTGGCATGCTCCTTGACACTGGTGGTGTGCCTGGTTGTGGGCCAGGGGTCCAGTCCATGGCACCTGCTTTTGAAAAAAGAAAAAAGCTTTATTTCACGAAGTCAAGCAGCATGGAGACAGGAGGCAAGCTGCTACAAATCTGTCTCCTTGATCTAGGGGCTGTTCAGGCTTTAAGGGTTATATGGCAAAATTGATTGGACAGCTCCGTGTCCGGCTTTCTATAGTGATGAAATTTCTGGATGCTGGATCTTCCTTGACAGAAGAACTTCTCAGAGATTCCTAAAAGACTCTGGAGGTTCAACTTCCTGCTTTTAGTTCAGAAGACAGAGGAGATTTGTGGTTCTTGCGATGCTTGAGGTCATCTGGAAGAAAAGGTCCTTTTCTCCGTATATGCTCAGCTTACATCCTTCAAGATACTTTGTAAGAGAAATTGAGATAAGGAAATAAACCAGTTTCAAATAATTTAGATGGTTTCACTGATATGAGTCTTAAGTTTTAGAACCCTCCCAGGGGGTTTCTCATGCCGCTTAAAGTGAGTGAAAATCTATGAAGCCCTTGTGATCCACCCCTCTGTTCACCTCCTCTATCTTTCTTCCCCTCACTCACTCCAATATGCCGACTTAGGCTGTTCTTGGAAATGCCAGGTGTGTTTTTTGCTTCTGGGGCTTGGCACTTTATGAAAATAGCACCTGGCCGATTCAGGTCTTTTCTCAGGCACTACTTTGGTGAGGTGTTTATCTTGTTTGTTGTCCATTTCCCACACTGGAGTGTAAGCTTCATGCAGGTGGGAGATTGTGTCTCTTTTATTTGCTACAATATATTCAGGGCCTAGAAGAGTATCTGGCACACAGTGGTACTCAGATATATTTGTTAAATGATGTCTGCTTCCCTGGTATGCAATATGTTCTCCCCTTTCTGTGTAGTCTTCCTGGTGAGATTTTTGTCTTTGGTGTAATAACTGATACTACTTTTTTATCTCCTCTATGTCTAGCAAATATGTGCTGAAATAAATGAATAAATATTATTCATTTATAAATAAACAAAATAAATATTATTTATGTATTTATGTGCTAGATTTCTGTGTTTCTTAAAGTTATACTGCCCCGAGGCTTCATAAATGTTAGTAGTCCCATAATTCAACTTCATGTTTGTTTTTAAGTATCTCTAAGAAATCCTGAACCGTATTCACAACCACTAAATGTGCACAGTTTCTTTTAACTCCTATCTGATAAACTTGTCAATATAAATTTGTCATCTTTCTCAAAAATGAGCACTTTTTCTTTAATTGATAATGAATTTGATGAAACATTTCATTATTTATATGGAGTAAATAATATGAAGTGGAACACAAATTTACATGTTCTACTGAGACTTTTATAGATGTGCATATTTATTTTAAAAGAAAGAAGTAGCACTTATAATGGGAATTCAAAATTTAATTGGTTTCCTCTGGGCATGAGAAAACCCCAGAGATTCAGGGATATTTTTTGTTACTTTTCGTATCAAATTAAGTGTTCACTTGCCCAATCCACTTTCCCTTTCTTAGAAGAAGTAAGTTATTTTTGGAAATCTGATTTCCTGAATAAGTTGAGTCAGGAATCCCAGTAATTCTCACTATTAAAGGATATGCTTGTATATGTAAAGAACGTTCTGTTAACCTATGTTTTATTTAGTGCAGGAGCATTGTAAGCCCTAGTACAAGTCTAGCCTTCCTTAAATTGTCTTCCTGCATGTTTCGCCCCTTTTAAAATGGAAGTTAAGCACTCTAATTCAGTAAAGGTGTTAGTCCTGAGAAATTATTTTGCCAATATTACATATTTGAGGTTCAGAATTTTGGCTTCCAGTCATCCTAGAGAGTGTAATTTTTCCTACAAAAACTGTTTCAGGAGGGCTTTTGTTACACATTGATAATCATGCTCACCTAGAGATGTTTAAGATTTTTAAATCCCAAATTGACCTTTTCTGTGAACATGAAGCATGCTTAGTACTACAATGGTGTCATTTTAACTTTTTCTTTGAATAGTTTTATACTTCATTGCACCCTCATTAACCTCAGTTATATAGTCATGTAGCTGTCCTAAAAGGCAGTCTGGACCAGGTTTGTATTAAGTTCTAATTCTTTGTGCCAGCCTTCTATCAGCCTCTCCCTCTTGGCAGAGTATGCAGAAGAACCTAATACTAAAATATCTAGGGAAAATATCTTTATGGGAATGAAAGTAGATGCACAGATGGAAAGCAACTGTTTCTATGGCCAGTATTTTCTGATCTGTGTATTCGTTCATATGGTTGTTTAAAAAGAGAAAAGGGAAAGAAAGGGCCTGCCCCTTTATGCTTTAATTTCCTGCCTCAAGACAAGGTCTTTAAGTCCAAATTGCTATTTTCATAATTCTTCTTCTATCTTACAAATTACTGGAACACCCAGCACTAAAAATTTCGGTATTTTTCCAGGTTTGTCTTAAGCATCAAAGGCTGAGTGTGCCTCAGCTCACCCCTGTAATATGTCTATGGTTCTGCTTTGTTGTTTTCAAGTAAAAGGGGATAATTAAATAGTAGTTGGCTATATTTAAGATTATGAATAGAGAGATCAGAAACTTAACCTTGATTTCAGTTTTTAACTTCAGATGATTTTTCAAGAATTAAAAAAAATTTTTTTATTGAAGTGTTGATATTCATACAGTAAGTGCACACAGATCTTAGGCATACAGTTCCATGAAAATAATATACAATCTCTAAGCACCATCCAGATCACAGTATGGACATTTCCAGTATCCCAGAGGTTTCATTGTGCCTCTTCCTAGTCCATTCCTTCTTGCCAGAGATAACCATTATTTTGACTTCTTTCATTATGTATTATTTTTACCAATTCTTGAACTTTGTATAAATGGAGTCATACAGTACATACAATCACTCTTTTGGATCTGCCTTATTTTATTCATCATTCTTCAGAAAAACACAAAACACAAACTCTGTTTTTCCTCTACTCCCATAGCACAACAAGCAACACAGAAGACCAACCTCTGTGACCATATGTGTGGCGATTTCTCCCCACTAGCTCAGTGGACACCAGCTGGATGTCCTCCAATTTAATTCCGACACTATCTACCTTGGAGATAGTGTCAGATCCCACAGGTTGAGAGCTCAGTCCCCAATACTGCCCCTACTTCAGATGCCAGTCGCAAGCCCAGGCCTCTGGAACTTCTGAAGAACGAGCTGTAAATCAAGGTTCCCATAACCCTCTCCTTGGGTTCCACTGTTTTGCTAGAGAGGCTCACAGAACTCCGAGAAACACTTACTTACATTTACTGGTTTATTACAAAGGATACAAAGAAGCAGCCAGATGAAGAGATACATAAGGGGGCAAGGTTTGGAAGGGTCCCCAGCACAGGAGGTTTCATTCCCATGGAGTTGGGGTGTGCTACCCTCCCAGCACGGGGATGAGTTCTGAACTCAGTTCTCTTGGGTATTGATGGAAGCTTCATTATGTGGGCATGATTGATTAAATCACTGGCCATTGGTGATCAACTTAACCCTCAGTCCCTCTCCCCTCCCTAGAGAGGGTCATAAGTCCTGCCTTGGTCTTTCCTGTGACCAGCCTGCATGCTGATGCTACCTAGGTGCTGCCAGCTATCACTAGCGTATAAAAAGACTCTTTCCACTTTGGAGATTCTAAGGATTTTAGGAGTTGTATGTCAGGAGACAGGGATGAAGACCAAATATATATTTTCACAATATCACAGTCATTATATCTTTGAGATTCATTCATGTTTTTAGGCAGAACAATAACTCATCTTCATTGCTGTCTAGTATCTTCTTGCTTGAATATATTCTAAGTTTATCCATTCTGATGGACATTTGAGTTGTCTGATTTTGGCTATTAAGAGTGCTGTGTACATTCTTATATATGTCTTTTGGTACACAGTTCTGTTGAGTATATGTATGTAGGAATGGAAATGTGGGGTCATACAGTAGGAATATGTTTAGGTTCAGCATATATTGCCATTTTTACAAATACCAATTTACGGTCCCACTAACAATTGTGAGAGTTCCATTTATTCCATATTCTTGCCAACACTTAGTGTAGCCTTTCCAACTACTTTTTTTTTTTTTTTTTTTTTTAAAGATGACCGCTAAGGGGATCTTAACCCTTGACTTGGTGTTGACGCTCACCCAGTGAGCTAAATGGCCATCCCTATATAGGGATCTGAACCCATGGCCTTGGTGTTATCAGCACCACACTCTCCCAGGTGCGCCATGGGCCAGCCCTGTTTCCAACTACTTTTAAGACAAATTCTCTATTTTAGGGAAAATTAGAGTTGGAAGTAGAGAAAAAAAGAAAAAATGTTATTTAGTTTTACTGCATATTTATGAACCATATTACTTGATATTGAATATGTTTATTAATTTCTCACTTTTGCCCTCCCTTCCCAACCCAACTCAAAATTTTGAGAATATTTACTAAATTCCATCCAATGGAAAAGAAATGGAACAAAACAAGAAGAGAACCTAAATAAATGAAAAGATATCTATATTCATGGGTTGGCGATCTTAATGTTAAGATGGCAACACTCTCCAAATTGATCTATAGATTCAACATTATCCCTGCCATTTTTTGTACAAATTGGCAAACTGACCCTAAAATTTGTACAGAAATGCAAGAGACCCAGAAAAGCCAATCTTGAAAAAGAACAAAGTTGAAAGACTGACATGTCCCCAAAGCCTATTATCAAGACAGTATGGTACAGCATACGTATAGATATATAGACCATAGAAAAGAAATGAGTCCAGAAGTGAACTTTTTCATTTATGCTCAGTTGATATTTGATAAGATAATTTAATGGGAAAGAGTAGTCTTTTTAACAAATGGTGGTGAGGGTTGGCAAGTTAGCTCAATTGGTTAGAGCACAGTGTTGTAACACCAAGATCAAGGGTTTGCATCCCTGTACCAGCCAGCCACCAATAAAAATAAAAATAAAAAATTATATTAAAAAAATGCTATTGGAACAACTCTGCTGGGACATCCACATGTAAAAGTATAAAGTTGGACCCCTATCTCACACCATATATAAAATTTAACTCAAAATGAATGAAAGAACTAAAAGGGATAAAAGACCTAAATTCAAAGAGCTAAAATTATAAATATCTTAGAAGAAAAATGGGGCCGGCCTGGTGGCGCACTGGAGAGTGCGCCGCTTGGGAGCGTGGCGGTGCTCCCGCTGAGGGTTCGGATCCCATGTGGAGACCGGTTCCCGCTCACTGGCTGAGCGCGGTGCGGGCGCAACACCGAGGGTTGCGATCCCGTTGCCAGTGCCTGGTACGGGCGCAACACCGAGGGTTGCGATCCTGTTACTGGTCAGTAAAAAAGACAAAAAGGAAAAAAAAAAAGAAGAAGAAGAAAAACATAGTGTAAATCTGCATGACTATGGATTAGGCAGTGGTTTTTTAGCTATGATACTGAGAACATGCAACCAAATAAAAAATAGATAAATTGGACTTCATCAAAATTAAAAACTTTTGTGCTTCAATAAAGTGAAAAGACAGATCTCAGAATGGGAGGAAATTTTGCAAATCATATGTGTGATGAGGGTGTAGTATCAAGAATATGTAAAGAACTTTTACAGCTCTATTATACAAAGGCAAATAATCCAATTTAAAAATGGGCAAAGGGCTTGAATAGAAATTTTCCAAAGAAGATATACAAATGGACAATAGCAAAGAAGAGTTTGGTTTGTTAGTCATTAGGAAAATGCAAGTCAAAGCCACAAGATATACCACTTTACACTAACCAGGATGGCTTAAATAAAAAAGACAGTAACAAGGTTGTTGAGGATGTGAGAAATTGGAACCCTCCCATATTACTGGTGGGAAAGTAAAAGGGTCCAGCCAGTTTGGAAAACAGTTTCCAGGTCCTCAAAAAGTGAAACAGAGAGTTACCATGTGACCCAGCAATTCTTTTCCTAGATATATACCCAACAGAACTGAAAACATGTTCACACAACAGCTTATACATAAATGTTTATAGCAGCAGTCATGGTAGCCAAAAAGTGCAAACAGCCTAATATGCATCAATTAATGAGTGGATAAACAAAATGTGTTGGTTAGAGCATGGTGTTATAACACCAAGGTCAAGGGTTTGGATCCCTATTCTGTCCAGCAGTACTCCTCAACCCCCCAAAAAGCAAAATGTGGTATATCCATATGAATAATATTATTTGACCATAAGAAAAAATGAAGTGCTGATGCATACTACAATATGGGTAAATCTTGACAACATTATACTGAGTGGAAGAATCCAGACACAAAAAATCTCACATTATATAATTCTGTTTATATGAAATGTCTGGAATAGGCAAATTCATAGATACAGAAAGGAGATTAGGGATTCTCCAGGGCAGGGGGCCGAGGGGAATGGGAATGACTGCTAATGGGTACAGAGTTTCTTTTGGTGGTGATGAATTAGGTAGTGGTGATGGTTGCATAACTTTGCAAATATACTAAAAATCTCTGAATTCTAAGAGTGAATTTTATTCGATATGAATTATATTTTAATAAGAACAATAATAATAATGAAAGAATGAGGAGGAAAACTCAGAAGAGTATGTGTTAGGGGAATAAAATGTATTATATAAGCTACAGTAATTTGTAACAGTCAAATTAATGGAACAAATAAAATTCCAGAAAGGAGTGCAAAAACATAAGGAAAGGGCCTACCGAAGAGAGGCCCTACTTTATCGTAAGGTATTGCCTTTTTAATAATACTGTTAGTCGGTTAGCTCATATTTTTTATTGAGTTTTCCCACATGTGGCTTTGTACTCTAAATATATCAGATTGTCCCATATTTATATCGTCTTCTAGAGTAAATACGGTAACTGAATGTAAGGTAGATAAAAACATACCCAAGATCATGTAGCTAATGAGTGGCAGTGAGTCTCCAATTTGGGTTTAAGGTTATAAGAGAAAAGAAACCCATGGTCCCTAGAAGGAAATAACTCAGGACCAGTAGTAGTTCTTAACCAACCAGTGTCAGTACCACCTTCCTAAGAAGCGTTTGGAAAAGTCTAGGAGTTATTTTTTTAGGGTCACAGACTGGGCTATGAGGGGTGCTGTTGGCATTTTTTACCTAGGTGCCAACGATTCTAAATGCTCTGTAGGGCAATGGATTGCCTTAGCAACCAAGAATTGTTCTGCCCAAAATGCCAATAGCAGTCTTACTGAGAAACACTGGAAGCGGTTGACTGAAATTTTGCAGGGTGCCTCCTTTGGAAGATGGGGGATGGCAGAAATCTTAGAATGGAAATTGGAAAGGAGAATGCAGGATGAAAGAAAGTATCTGGGTACCACCTCTTTCTCTGGGACACTGCGCAGATGGAGTAGAGCCAGAGAATCAAGGAGACATGGTATGACGTGTTAGTCTGTGAGGGATTTCCAATAGGCAGGTGAGTCTCAAGAGGATGGGCCAGCGTGTGCTGTCAATTATTTGAGTTACTTAGCTGTTTCTCTTTAAATTCCTGTGTTACCTAACATTCCCTTTTAGTCAGTCCTACTTAATACAGGAGCTAGAGTAGATCACTTGAGTCATGGTTAAGGGTGGGTTCAAATCCTGGTTCCCCTACTTTAAGTTGCTTAACCTCTCTGGGCATCAGCTTAGTTTCTCAGCTGCGAAATAACTCTTAAATATGCCTTGTTTCTAATATGGAGAGGTGGAAAAACCTATTAAGTCTGTTCTTCCTCTCAGAAGATTCTAGTATGATATATGAAAGGTGCTGTGCTTAAGCGTTGTGCATGAAAGGAATTTGAATTTTTCTTAGCCCAGGTTTGCTTGTCTCTTTTAAAAGTGTTATCTTGATTGCATCTGAGACTTTCCTACTGTATAAACTATTTGCAGTTCTTGAAACTGGTGTAATTGCAACAGGTAAGTTACATCTGCCTTCTCCTTCACATAAGCCCAAGATACTTCCAGCTGAGAAGAGATTGAACTGTTGTCCTAACGTTGGAGTTAGCTAATGCAAGAGAATGCTAATTTAAATTAATATAAAACAGTATATCCTTCCATTCGCTTATGGTGGACTATAAAGTAGTATCTTATCAAGAGGTAAGGTAGGTTTGTAGTTGCTTGATAGTTTTAGAGATATAATAAACGAAGCAAAATAATGATTTCTCCCGATTAGAAATTGTTTTACTAGAAAAAGAGAAGGGAACAAATATTTATTGAGCCTGGCACTGTGCTTGCTATTTTACATACTTTCCTTGCCTTAAAGGGAGTCAGTACTAAGTGCTTCCATAATTACTATTGGAATTGCCTTTGAAAACAGTTTGCTTGTGCTTTGACTTATCTGATATTATAAACACTTGTGTAAGAGGTCTTTCAGCTTTAAGCTCCAGTTTTAGATTTCAGTGGAGACACATTCTTAACATAGTCAAAGTAAATACTGAGGGTATCTAAGTTTATTTATCAGTGGAGAGCATATTTTATCATGTTCTGGTTTAAAATGTCCTGGAAAAGACGTTTTTAAAAATGCTTTTGAAAAGAAAAACTACAGGAATGAAATGTGTTCCTTTTCTCTCTGTAGTATAATCCAACCAAAGTAAAATATTAGAAAAAGTAAACTTTCAAATAGCAAAAATAAGACCTTTGGAACAGATGGTTAAAGTAAATGACAGTTAAGTTCAATTCTTAAGTATAAAATGTTAAATTAAAGAGGTATATGAGATATCTACAATGTAATGTTTTTGATAGTGTAAATTAGAATTAAATTAGGTGATTTTTTCCATAAATTAGGTAGTTTTTTCCATATTTTATCCTGCTTTATATCTCTTAGCTCCTAGTTAATGCTGAAAACTAACTGAAACCATTGTTGGAGCTATCTGTTCTATTTGAGGGACCCTAAACTGAGAAAACGCTTAAGTATTCTTATCTGCTTTAAAACTATGGTGTTTAAAAAGAAAAGTGGGAGCGAGTAATTTCTTCAATTTAAAATTCTTCTAGCTCACTATAATTAATTGGAAAGTAAAAGTCTAAGTGAGTTAGGGGATCAGCTCTGACTGAACATTCTTTATATTTGTGTCCTTTATTTTGAAAGATTTCAGTTAATACTGGAAATGTTATTTTTGAAGCTGCAGACTGAAACACATTTTGATGATTATGGCATAAGTTATACATAAGTTCATCAACTAAATTGCAAATTATATTGCTATTTAAGCAGGTTCTTTGAAGCATAATTCTGAGTAATTAGCATTAGTGACATTTAAGACAAGATATGTATTGTGTTTATTTACCTTCTTTTGTACACAGGTCTTATCCAATTTTTTTGGTTTTGCTTTGTTTTGTTTTTACAGTCCCGAGACTCCAGAAAATTTGTAGCTCATAGAACATTATCTGCTCTGAATGATACCTATCTAGGAGGGCTTATGAAGTTTGAGTGATAATACAGTAGTTCCTTCCAAATTTAAGATTACATGGCTGAGAATACTAAGAAATCTGTATTAAGACTTGATAAAAATATTCCTCTTTAAAATGGCTGGAATGCAATTAGTACAACTTCAACATCTATTTGGCAGTGATTAATAAAGATAATTATCTAAATCTAGTTCTGTTTTGTGAAAGCTATTTAAGGTTCTCAATATCTAGTGGTTCTCAGGAAGTGGATAGTTGTGATGCTTCTTTCCTCCATACCCTATACTCTTTTTAGGTTGTCTAGTTCCTTAAAAGAACTAAATCGAATGATGCCATCATGACCTATTTATCCTTCATGTTTGTTCCTTCCTTCCTGAACATAAAATTTATTGCAAAGAAGTTGAGGACTAAAAATGACCTATTAAAGTTATCTACTACATTTTCTGAGAAATGAACTATACACATGTTTACTTTTCTCTCTCTCTTCCATGCCAAGCTGTAGATCTTTTATAGTATAGGTTCTAAAAATGGTTTTATTCTAACAAACCATGTTGAAGAAGTCTAAAAGTATAGCCACACAGTGAAGTTTGTCAAGTTCAAGAGAATCAGTACAGATTTTTTTCTCCAAATTGCTTTTATGCTTTTTATCATAGATTTATGTTGAAATGTAGAGAATTCTGGCCTCTTATATTACTATCTGTGTTCTCTCTGAGGCAAGGATGAAAACCTTTTAAGAGTTAGTGTTTTCTTAACAATGCTAAACTTTCTTTGTTAAGTCTATGTTAGACCAGATCACTTGTTGAAACTCTGTGGTAAGAAAATTCCTTAGAACTGAGCTAGTAGACTGGATTTAAATAGTGATTGGTGTTCTTGAATTAATATTAACTCGTATTTTATGATATTTAGTTTTAAATGGGTAGCTGTGTTATCTGTTAAAATTCAATGTCACTTCAAGAGTGAGGGATAACTACTTTCCAACATGTGTAAAAGCCATAGCTTACCCATTTGTCTACATTTATTTAACTGCCTTATTTTCCTACTAGTCTCTTTGAAATTATTAGATTGAACCATAAGAAATTGCTTTTTTTAGGGTCAGCCTGTGGCTCACTTGAGAGAGTGTGGTGCCGATCATACCAAGGCCGCAGGTTTGGATCCCTGTGTAGGGATGGCCGGTTGGCTCACTTTGGAGAGCATGGTGCCGACAATACCAAATCAAGGGTTAAGATCCCCTTACTGGTCATCTTTTAAAAAAAAAAAAATGTTTTTTTTTTTAGGTCAAAAATAGTAAAACATTGACAGTTTCATGGCTCAACCTAGTAATTTTAAAGGATAAACAGATCACTTCATTTCTGTGATTAACTCTGCCATTTTTACTGTTCTCACCAGAAATTAGTTGACTTCCTTCTCTAGCACTGGTCTTGACTCTTCCACCCAGTCGTTATTCCTCTACTCATGAGTGGTGATGACAGCTTTTCTATTAAAGATCGGCTTATTGGGAGAAATACTTTTCACTTATCTCATGCTTGCCCTGCGTCCACTTAGGTTCCTTAACCCACTCACCCCTACCCCATGGATTTGCCCATCAGTGCTGGTTAAAAAATAAGGCATACATATTGTTGCCCAATAAAGGGTTAAGCTTTAAAATTTGAAAAATAGAAATTTCTTGGTGTGGTATAGGAAAACACTGGACGGGAGTCAGAAGACCTTGATCTGCCTCCTGCTGAATGAAAGGCTTTAGAGGAAGTAATTTAATATCTCTTGGCCTGTTTCTTTATGTGTAAAGTGTAAATAATACATTCTTTTACTACGCACCTAAAGCAGTTAGGATCAAATGAAACTGAGCAGTTAATTGCTGATTGTAGTAGTTCTTCCCTTATTTGGGTATAACTGGGATGCTTAAATATACACAGCGTCTTCAAAAAGTTCATGGAGAGATTTACATTATTTTTTAATTCTGTTTTTTCCACAAACTTTTTGAAGTACCATCGTATATATTTAGGAGAGAATTCTTTTTAATTTGAACTTTATAGCTGCCAAAATGAAGGCTGATAAATCTCAACTCTGATGTCCACCAACACCTAAATGAATTAACAAAATTGTAGTATATCCTTACTATGGAAACTACTCAGCAATAATAAGGATATATAAATTTGGGGTTTTAAGTACCTGTTCCCAGTATTTTCAGGTTGTGTGTTATTTTATATATACTTATATTTTCTTCAGGGAATCTTCTTGTCAAAGAACAGATGACAGTGAATAGTGGAACTGAGATTTCCACCTTCTTCTGTTAAAGAAAAGTTATGTAAAAAAGCAATCAGTGGAAAAGTTAAGGTCTAAATCTCCTAACATATTCTTTTCCATTAAAATTTTTCTTGATTTTCTTGGAATGAAAAAAAATGTTTTAACAGAAGCCAGTTTGTGATGAGGGCTAGTAGGTTTGTTATAAGAAAAAGGTGGTGAGTTGAAAAATGTTAAAGTGGATACAGGAAAAAATTAGTGTACAATAATATGCAAATGTGTCGCTCAATTTTTAAAGTCGGTTTTAATGAGATATCATTTACATACAATTAAATTCACCAATTTTAAGTATATAATTCAGCGAGTTTCGACAAATGTATACAGTCTTATAACCATGCCACAATCAAGGCATAGAATATTTTTATCATCCCAGAAAGTCCCCTCATGCTCCTTTGCTGTCAGTCCCCTTCTCACTCCCTGGCAACCACTAGTCTGTTTGTTGTCATTACAATGATATCTTTATAGAATTTCATATAAATGAATTTATACAGTATATAGTCTTTTGTTTCTGGTTTATTTCATTTAACATAATTCTTTTGAGATTCATCAGCATTGTTGCATGTGTCAATTGTTTGTTCCTTTTCATATATTTGCTTTCTCTCCTCCTCATGTTTTCCCTACCTTTTTGGACATATAGAGCATATTTATAATAGCATTTTAACATCCTTGTCTGCTAATACTCTGTCATTTCTAGCCTGTTTTCTGTTGATTGGCTTTTCACCTGGTTGTAAGTCATTTTTTGTTGTTGTTGTTTCTTTGAATGCCTGTAATTTTTTTATTATATGTTGGATGTTGTGAATTTTACACTGTTGGGTGCTATATGAAAGTTCTTCAGAAAGTTCATGGAAAGATTTGTATTATCTTTTTTTGATGGTTGGCCTGTACCGGGATTGAACCCTGGACCTTGGTGTTGTTGGCACCTTGCTCTAACCAAATGAACTAACCGGCCAGCCTGATTTGTATTATCTTTTAATTCTATTTTTTCGTGAACTTGCTGAAGTACCCTCCTACTTTGTTGTGTTCGTTTAAGAAATGTTGGACTTTATTCTTAGAATCAAGTGGATCTTTTAAAGACTTGCTTTTAAGGTTTGTTAGGGTGGGTCACAACCAATTTTTAGTCTAGGGCTAATTTAGCTCTTCTATTAAGGTGATACCATCTGAGGGACTCTATTAGATGCCCCATGTATTATGTCTTTCCATTTTGGTGGGTGAGAATACAAATGATTCCCAATTCTTGTGAGTGCCAGGAAGTGTTCAGTCTACTGCTTTCTTTCTGGTGGGTATTTCCCCAGCCTTGATAGTTTCTTCTTATGCATAGGCAGATCTGTACTCTTCCCAAGGCTCAAAGGGACCCCTCTGCAGATATCTAAAGCTCTCTGTCCCATACATTGCCCAATAAATTCTAACCATCTTCATCTCCCCAACTCCAATCTCAACCAACAACTCTCAACTCCAGTCTCAATGGTCCTCAACTGACAAGACCAGGTCCCCCATCCCTGTGCCTGGAGCCTGCCTCCAAGCAGTGTGAGAGCAGTCGAAGTTTCATCCTTTGTTTCCCTTCTCTCAGGCAACACAGTCCTGCACTGCCTGTGGTCTAATGTCTGAAAAACATTGTTTTGTATACTTTGTCCGGTTTTCTATTGTTTATAGCAGGAAGGTAAATCTGGTCCGGGGTACTCCATCATGGCTGGAAATGGAAGTCTTTTCTTCTAAATGTAGACTAAGCATGTATTGATATTTCTAGGGGGAAATTGGGGTACTTGGTCATCAGTTCTCAACATACTTTAATCTCTGCTTTATTTTTTGTAAGATGTATGACATAACTTAAATGATGTTCTTCAGTGTTCCCAATAATTAGGCTCATCCAAACTTGAGTGTCTTTCTCTAATCAACTTAAAATTAAAAACATAAGGAGTATTAATTTGGGGTTATTTATGGCTGACTTGTCTAAAGTTGCTTCCCAGGAATAATGGATATGTTAGTGTTCTAATTCTAAGGATATTTGTTAGCCATCTGTATGTCTGATTGGCTGATTGTCATATAAACTGTATCACGTTGGGATTTTTAAATTTGCTGACTTTCTAATATATGTGAGAAAATTACTGCAACCTGTTCTTATTCGTGAGTACTCATAGTTGAGAAGACCGTAAAACACTTCTTAGACCTCTGCAAGCTGATCTTTTTAAAAAAATTTTTTTTTAAAAATTTTATTTTGTCGATATACAATGTGGTTGGTTATTGGCTGATCTTTTGAATGTATTGGTTTGCTTTGTATAACAGAACAGTTGTTTGGACACCTATTCATACGTTGACCTACCATATTGTCAAAACCTGGCCATTCAATTGGCAAGTAGAGAATGTGTGTTTTAATCTAGTTATGTTTTAGGGAAGATGAACAAAATAGGATTAAAAATAGGATCTTACATTATTGCAGATATGTTATTGCTGCCTGGTAAGAGTTTTAAGAAGACAGTAGTATGAAATGAAACTCTTAAGAGGAAAATTTGGAGGTCAAAATGGCTTTATCTCTGGTCTTATGTGTAAAATTACTTGCAGCACGGTTGGTTGGAATGAATATCTAAGTTGGGAGACCTAGATTCTAGTTGACTGTAGGCAAGTCACCACCTTTGTGAGAGTATCCTAACCTAAATATCCCACCTGCTGTAAGAGGATGTGAGGAGTGCTGAATGAGGTGGTATGGCTGAAATTCATTGAGGATGCCAGTGTGCCATAGAAATATCAGTCATTAAATTTTATTTTTTATATTTAAAAATCTATCTGTAGTGACAGAATACAAAGTCAGATCTATTTATTTATATTTATATTTCATTCAGTTTACTATATGAAACTATTTTATGTTGGAATGGAAGAGATGAAATGGGACTGATTAAAAAGAATGGAGATAGAGGAGATTGCTGGGTTTTTTCCACTCCATTTTTCCTCAGTATTATTTTCTTTTCTGTCCTCATGATTTTTCCAGGCAAAGAGTGTGTGCAGCAGTTAGCTGAAAACACCAGGTATTTCAGGAGACGCCTAAAAGAGATGGGCTTCATCATCTATGGAAATGAAGATTCTCCAGTGGTGCCTTTGATGCTCTACATGCCAGCCAAAATTGGGTACGTGTTTTTGCAGATCACAGTCTGGTCTCTCATTAGACTTTAGGTACCTGTGATGGGAGACATGGATTTATGTATTTTGTTAGAAAAAAAATTGTCCTCATTGTGTTAACCCTCATTTGATAGATATGCCATAGATTAAATAGTGGATTCCAAGTTGCAAAATACATTAATTTGTTATTCTTTTATTAAACAAACATTTGAGTTTAATGCAGTCTTCTAGGGGCTTGGGATAGATCAGCAAACAAAACATAAACATCCTTGTCCTTGTGAAACTTATATTCTAGCGGGGCAAGAGTCAGACAAACATAATAAAAAATATGCAGTGTGTTAGAAGGTGTTAAATGCTGTGGAAAAAAAAATAGAGCAGGAGATATATGAGGGATTGAGAGTGCCCTTGTGGGTGGGCAGATGACAGTATTAAATAGGGTTCTCATGGTAAGCCTCAACGGGAAGGGAAGATAGCATCTGAGCAGTGATTTGAAGGAGCTGGGAGAGTTACCCTTTTGGAGAAAGAAGCATCTGTGCAAAGGCCAGAATGCAGGAGCATGCTGAACGGATAGAACAATAGCAAAGAGGTCACTGGAGCTGGAGTACAGGGCCCAGGGAAGGGCAGAGGGCCATGAGGTCAGAGGTTCTGTCAGGGCATGTTTGTGCTGATGACACCAGCTTCTTTTGTTTGTGAAGGCATATATAATGGAAAGCCTTGCCCTGGGATAGCTTTCAACGTATTTAAGGAGTCTGGATGTATAACAAAATCAGAAGACATTTGAAAAGCAAATGATGAACAGTAATGATATTTAATAATAATATTGAACAAATTACATGCAAAATAATTAAATGCAAAATTGCACTGGAGATGTAAAATGAAGGAGTAGTCTGCTTAATATAGGTTCTGTAGGGCCGGCCCGGTGGCGCACTGGCTAGTGCGCCGCTTGGGAAGCGTGGCGGCGCTCCTGCCCGAGGGTTCGGATCCCACATACAGACCGGTTCCCGCTCACTGGCTGAGCGAGGCGCGGGAGCAGCGCCGAGGTTTGCGATCCCGTTGCCGGTCCCCGGTCCGGTGCGGGGGCAACACTGAGGGTTGCGATCCGTTGCCGGACACGGAAAAAGACAAAAGACAAAAAATATATATATATATATATATATAGGTTCTGTAAAAAAGGTGTGCCTTTTTGGTAGAAGAGTTTAGAGCTGGATCTTAGATATAAAATTGGATAAGAATCATTTCTTGGGTTTGGTTGAACTCTTTAAGAGAGCAAGTATTCTTATTCATCTTTGAATTCCCAGTGCCCACCATAGTCCTTGGTATTCAGAGGACACTCAGTAAATGTTTACTGAAGTGAATATGGGAGAGAAAATTAAATTGAGGGACCTGGAATTATGGTGATTCCAAAGAAAGTGAGAAGGAAATTGGGAAATGGTGCTCACTGAGGGAAAAAGAGGAGTTCAGTTTTCAACACAAAGTCATATGGGTTGGAGGGTGGGGGATTTTCTTCATTCTTCTTCTTTTTTTTTTTTTTAAAAGATGGCCGGTAAGGGGATCTTAACCCTTGACTTGGTGTTGTTAGCACCACACTCACCCAGTGAGCTAACCGGTCATCCCTATATGGGATCCGAACCTGTGGCCTGGGCATTATCAGAACCACACTCACCTGAGTGAATCATGGGCCAGCCCTTCATTCTTCTTTAAATAGAATTATCATAAGTAAACCTGAAGAGTTATTGGATCTGGAGGACTCCCTTAGTCTTTACTTAACCTTTACTTTAGAGAGGGCTGCGTCGAATCTGTTTTACACAGGTGAAACTGGTATGTACATTAAATTAAGAAAGATTAGAGAGGGTGAAGAATTGGCATGAAGGACTACACAGTTTGGGAGCATGTGCTGAAGACCTGCGGTGCTTAGGTCTTCAGCACAAAGGAGGTACATAGAGGAAGATCTGCTGGTACTAGAGAGAGTGGGAAGACTGAGTGGTGCCAAATGTGCAGAATTTTTTTATTCTCAAATGCTGTAAACAGCTTAAGGGAAAAGTCAAAGACAAATAAGGTTGGTCAACAAGAGGAAAAGACAAAGAACAACGTAATCTAGTAAACAAAATTAAATGAAAGTTAAAATGTGTAATTTGGACAAGATACAGATGTGGAGTTAGGCCAGCAGTTTGGCTTGGGGGAAGAGGGATGTTACAGGAGAATTGTGTAGTCTGGGTAATTAGCTGAAGCCAAGGGATGAGCTGGCCTGCAAACACCAAAGGAAACCCTGAATTCCAAAGGCAGCCTTGCTCCCAAGTCGATCAAAGAATTGCCTGGTCTGGAGAGCTAATACCAGTCCGCCAGTCTGTCAGCAGAAAGATGTCCAAATCCTCTGCGTCCTCATAATCTTAAGAAATGTTTTAAACTGCCTAGCTTAACATTTCAAGGACCAGTTTTTTGTGTTTTTTTTTTTTTTTTTTTAAAGATGACTGGTAAGGGAATCTTAACCCTTGGCTTGGTGTTGTCAGCATCACGCTCAGCCAGTGAGCTGAGCAAACCGGCCATCCCTATATAGGATCCGAACCCGTGGCCTTGGTGTTACCAGCACTGCATTCTCCTGAGTGAGCCATGGGCCTGCCCTCAAGGACCAGGTTTTAAACTCAGTTTCATTTTACTCAGGTTCATTTTGAAGCCTCTGAACCACTATTATGTATCAGGGACATTTTTTAAGGCTGCAGTTACAAATCTCTTTAGGCAAACCCTATTAAAATTGGTCTCTTCCAACTATGTTCTTTCACCTTTGCGAAAGAAAACATATGGGAGAAGACTACTTTAGGATTGAATGAAAGACGTTTTTGTGAAGTGTCAATTTTAACTTTAAAAAAAGTTAAAGGTAATTCCTATTAGATATCTCCAATGCCTGCATCACCAAAGTGTTTAAATCATTTAGGACAGCAAGCCCTTTGTACTGTGTGCTTTATTACCTTTCTGGGTTTCTTTTCTTTGTTTTTCCCTTTGCAGAGCCTTTGGACGGGAGATGCTGAAGCGTAACATTGGGGTAGTTGTGGTGGGATTTCCTGCTACTCCAATTATTGAGTCCAGAGCCAGGTTTTGCCTGTCAGCAGCTCATACCAAAGAAATACTTGATACTGTAAGTATACACTTTCACCTTGGTATAAATATGCCTTTACTAAAAGGGCCTGTTGACCAGATGAAATTATCTGTTGATCCTGATGTCCTTTGAGCACCTAAGATATTTACTGGTAAGACAGAGCAGGTAAGAACATAATGCTTCTTAAACCATCTACAAAATATTGCAGAATCTTTAGCATCACCCACTAGTCCCAGTGTCATCAGGACTCTGGAGAATTTTCCAGCTTCATCTCGTTTTTCACTCTCTTCCTCATTATGGACTGTACAGCTATACAGTTCTCTTTCTAACCTTGCTGTATACCGTTCTGTTTGTAGAATTTCTCTCTTGAGCCTTCTTTCCCCTTTGCCTGGCTGACTACAACTCATTCTTCTCATCTCCACTTAAAGAAAACTTGCTCAAGGGTACTCCCAAGCCCTCTTGCTGTGAGTTCCCTTGGAATCCTAAGATTCCCCCTTAGTAAATTCTTCACACCAGTAATTATTTAAGGGGAATCTTCTCCACTGGATAAATCTTGAGAATCGGGACTAAGTCTATTCTACTTTTTCTTTATCACCAGCACCTACCACACTGCCAGACACCTAGTTGGAGGCTTATAATTATTACCAAATTTAATTATTTATGATCTCTTGATATATTCTAATCTCTTGATACTCTCTTAGTATGCTATTGTTTCATATCTAAGATTTCAGACTTTAAAGAAGTATTGTTTTCTGGGAGTGTATAATGCTTTAGAACATGACATTTGCATAAAATCAGTTGCTAGGAATATCCATTAATTCATTGAAGAGCTACTAATCCTTTTTCTTTTTTTTTAAGATGACCGGTATGGGGATCTTAACCCTTGACTTGGTGCTGTCAGCACCACGCTCTCCCAAGTGAGCTAACCGGCCATCCCTATATAGGGATCCAAACCTGTGGCCTTGGTGTTATCAGTACCACACTCTCCCAAGTGAGCCATGGGCCGGCCCTGAAGAGCTACTAATCTTAAAAAATATTATGAATGCCTGTTTTTAAAAGTTTGTTGTAACAGTCTGGTATTTAATTGTGGTAAGAACACAACATGAGATCTACCGTCTTAACAAATTTATTTTTTATTATTAAAACATAATTGTACATATCCATGGGGTACAGCATTGAATATCAGTACCTGTGTACAATATGTGATTCTCAAACCAGGATAATTAGTATATTCAATATTACACAGGGCCGGCCCGGTGGCGCACTCGGTAGAGTGCGGCGCTTGGGAGCGCGGCGGCGCTCCCGCCGAGGGTTCGGATCCCATATAGTGACCGGTCTGCTCACTGGTTGAGCGTGGTGCGGGCGCGACACCAAGGGTTGCGATCCCGTTGCCGGTCGCGGTACGGGCGCAACACCGAGGGTTGTGATCCCGTTACTGGTCACGAAAAAAAAAAGACAAAAAGGAAAAAAAAATTACACAATATAATCACTTTTTGTGGCCCTTTACCAATTCCTTGCTAACTCCCCCTCCCCTTTTCCCACTTTTGGTGGCCTCAGTTCTGTTCTCTCCTTTTGAAAGTTCAACAAATTATTGTGATTATTGTGTCTATCTTCCTTTCTTTTTCTATTTATTTGTTTATTTTTTAGCTCCCACTTATGAGTGGACATGCAGTATTTCTCTTTCTGTGCCTGGCTTATTTCACTTAACATAGTTTTCTCTGAGTTCCTCCATGTTGCTGCGATGGCAGAATTTCATTCTTTTTTATGGCAGAATAGTATTCTATTGGGATATATACCACATTTGCCTTATCCAGTAGTCTGTCAATGGACATTTAGGTTGGTTCCAACTCTTGGCCATTGTAAATAGAGCTGCAATAAACGTGGGAGTGCAGGTATCCTTTCAACATGTCTTAACAAATTTTTGAGTGCACAATACAGTATTATTAACTATAGGCACAATGTTGTGTATGAGTGTATTTTTAATCACGTTCTGACATTATCAGATTGTATTCTCTTTATTGATACTGGATCTTTGTTTTTCTTTTGCTTTGTTTTAATTATGCCTTTCAGATTTTTTTTCCCCCAGAACGGTAATTTTATTTTTCTATAACAATTTAACTTATAGTAGGAGCTCCCATAGTATCAAATCAGATCTTCCCCTCAACCAAACCCCTCCTCCTTTCTCAGAGTTGGGTCCATGGTTGGGAGTTCACAAAATCACAAGGCTGTGGGAAGGAGGAACAGTGGTGGCACCTTGTTATTGTCCTTGTCCTTATCAGTGTCACATTTCCAATCGTGGTATCTACTGAGATGATACTTGTCTAATGAAGTCCTGGGTTGTAGATTCATATAAGTTTCTCCCCATAGAGCCTCTGCAGGTCAGATGATTCCCAGGATAAAGTATGTGCCATCTTTGGGCTGATAGGAAGTATTATGATCTTCCCTCAACAGTACAGGAATCCTCTACCCCTCCTGCACCATCCTGGATGTCTTGACTTTGTGAAGTCGACTTAGAACATCTGCCTAGACATACCATACAGCTACTTCTTCCCTGAAGAGAGGCCCTGGTCCTCGCTCCTCTTAGATCAAAACCATCTGCAGTCTGTCATTGCCCTACCTCGGGCTTAGTCTGTCTTGCCTCAGGATCGCTGAGGGCCAGGATTCCAAGTCTTTCTTACCCAATTCTATCAAAATCTTGCTGCTCACCCTCTTACTCTCTTCTTTTCTCTTTGATGGGTGAAATGGTTGGAGCTGCATTTTCTAACTTCATGTCTTCTCCCAAGCCTCTTCTCCATTTCTGAGCTCTTTCCATTTCTTCCTGCCTGTTAAACTTGTGAAATTCAAAACTCCAAGAATTGATGACTTTTTTTTCTATGTGCATTATCCCAAAATCTGAGAAACAATGCTGACATTCACTGGACTTGAGTTTCAGAGGCTGGGAAGTCCACAGTCCAGAGAACACAACTGGTGAGGGTCTTGGTGGTGACAACAGTGACCCAGGGGTCTCACATGGCAGAAAATGGCATAGCAGAGAGCTGCCTTTCAGATTTTTTACAATAGATTTTCCCATTTCTCAAAAATCTTACTGGAGGGCTGCCTGGTTAGTTCAGTTGGTTAGAGCATGGCCTCGTAACACTAAGGTCAAGAATTCGGTTCCCTATACTGACCAGTCACACAAAAAAAGAAAACTTACTGGTGAGTTTCAGCTTTTTTTTCCATTCTCTATTTGGATATTTAGACTTTTCCAGATGCCGTTGTAAAAATATCTGTGTCATTATAAGCCATGTCTGTAGTAATGCACTATGTTTTCTAACAACTTTGACTCCTGAGAACTGACACGTTCATGAAAGAATTTAGATGTAACTAGGATTCCTAAGCAGATTTATGTTGCCAACAACTATGTTTGTCAATCGAGAATTCTAATCCTGTTCATAATATCCACCTGAGCAATTGCTGGACTTTGCCTTCCATTTGTTTTCTAAAGCATAAAGTGCGTTTTTTGAAACCATAGTTTTGTTAAAGTCATTTTGTCTTATGATCTTTTGTGGATCTAAACATAAACTAGACTATTATGAGATACAGATTAAATTTCATTAGTAATTGGCCTGTGACATGATTCTATATATAGAAAATGCCATAGAATCCACAAAATAACTTCTAGTGCTAATAAATGGATTCAACAAAGTTGCAGAGTAAACAGCACACAAAAATTAGTGTTTCTATTCACCAGCAATGAACAAATGAAAAGGAAATTAAGAAAACTTCATTAACAGTGGCATTCAAAAGAATAAAATACCTAGGTATAAATTTAACCAAGGAAGTCTTTCCCTTGTACTCTGGTTAAATTTACATTTGTACACTGTACCTTTGGATTTGTATATTGATAACTACAAAACATTGCTGAAAGAAATTAAAGAAGACTTAAATAAATGGAAAGATATCCCATATTCATGGACTGGAAGATTTAATACTGTTAAAATAACACTGATCTGTAGATCCAATGCAATCCCTATCAAAATTGCAATGGCCTTTTTTTGCAGAAATGGAAAAAGTCAGGGGCTGGCCAGTTAGCTCAGCTGGCTAGAGCACAGCCTTATAACACCAAGGTCAAGGGTTCAGGTCCCCATACTGGCCAGAAAAAAAAAAATGGAAAAGGTGATCCTCAAATTCATAGGAAAGTGGAAGGGGCCCTAAATAGCCAAAACAGTATTGAAAGGGAAAATCAAAGTTAGGACTCACACTTCTCCGTTTCAAAACTTACTGCAAAGCTGCAGTCATTAAAACAGTGGAGTACTAGCATAAGTAAACCAATGGAATAGAATTAAGAGTTCAGAAATAAACCTATCTGTGGCCAATTGGTTTTCAACAAGGGAGTGAAGACCAGTCAATGAAGAAGGAAAAGTCTCTTCAACAAATGGTGCTGGTGAAATAGAGCTCCCTACACCCTCATAACATACACCATCTGCTTCTGTAGAATTGCTTGCTTAACCTAAGTAACTCCATTTTACCCCGTCCGACCTGCAGACTATCCCCACCCTTCTGCGTGAGAAACCATTGACCTTCTCATAGAAACAAAAACCGTTGCATAGAAACAGGAGCCATACACAGTGAACTATTACATGGGAACAGGGACCATACACAATGAAAATTTGTATGCTTGATTGCTCTAACGGCTCATTTTTGGCTACTGTAACCTAGCTACCTAGCTTGCTTTGTGAACCTGGCCAAACCCGTGTGCCAACAGGATGTGGTTTTTGCCTTTAAAAACCCCCACAAGACCAAGGCCCGGGGCCATTCTCCCTTGGTTGCTCCTTTAGAGACGGTCGCTGGCCAGCTGGAGTCCTTTTCTGCATGAGTGGCGTGTAAGTGCATTTCTTGCAGGAGGGTGCCTCACAACACTGGGACAACTGGATGCAGAAAAATGAAGTTGTAACCCTACAACATGGATAAACTTTGAAAACATTATGCTAAGTGAAAGAAGCCAAACACAAAACCCACTTATTTTATTATTCCATATAGGAAATGTCCAGAATAGAGAAACCCATAGGGGTCAGAAAATAGATTGATGATTGTAGGGCATGACGGGAAGGATGAGGGAGGATCAGTTGGTATCGGGTTTCACACAAAAGGGGTGAGAAAAATGTTCTAAAATTAGATAGTGATGAAAATTGCACAACTCCGTGAATACACTAAGGAGCACTGAATTGTATACTTGAACAAGGTGAATTTTGTGGAATGTGAATGGTATCTCAATAAAGCTGTTATTTTAAAAGAAGAAGGGCAACTATATCGGATGGGGGTAGGGGCTTGGCTGTCCTAGAGTATTCCTTTACTTGACCCTATAATTAATACATAATTTTTCCTAGGAACCCATCTTATTTACCCTGTGATCCAGAGGTTCAGTGTAGATTATTTGTTAATAAATGATGATTTATATAATAGTTCCTTGTTCCTAATCTAACCAAATAACCCCACAGAAGAGCCAGCAGTTTCTGTTACAACTTTATCTTTTATGTAAATAAAACTTATTTGTCTGAAATACTTGGTTTGAGATCAGAGGAAATTTTGTAATGTAGATCCCCTTGGGCTAGTGTGGCTTAGTTTTTCTTGTTGTTGTTGTTTTCCTATCTCTAATCATTTTCTTTTTTACATCGATGAAAAAAAATTAGGTTCTTCTGAAGTCAGAGTTTATAAATGTCCTTTCCTTTGTGAGCTTAGTAAATCATGTGGACTTTTCTTTTAAATTAATAAATCTTATGTCAGAGTTCAGGGGAATAAATGGTTAATAGGTTCTCCCATCTGAAATTCAGTCTTAAATTGTTTCCATATGGAAGTTTGCAATGAAACCTCTTCTCAAAGGTACGACTGTCTGATAGCATATTGAAGTTCAGCTCTTACTTGCTTTTTATACTTTTCACCTTTTGAACGGAAGAATATTTTTTCTTACTGTAGAATACATAAGCAATACCATTGATGGTTTTTTCTCTCTCCAAACACCGAGTTTTAAAAATTAAAGAACAGATAAATATGTCTTTTTTTTTAATCAACTCTGAAATATAAGGTGTACATTCCCATTTGGAATTAAAGTAATAAGATTTGGATTTATGTGATGTTGTGGAGATTTGGAAAGTCACTCAGTCAACAGGGCTTCTACTGTACACCTTACAATTTCTTAGTCACTAATGAGATTATGTCATAGCATTGTCTATGAAGCTAAGGCCCATTAGCCCCAGGTTTGTTATTAGACCCACTACTTGATATCCATAGGCACTTGGGGAGAGAATAACTGAAGGCTGGGGATCTTCCACTTACTGAAAACTATTCCACTACCTGTACTAGGTGCTTTCTAATACATGGTAAAAATGCCTTAGAATCTAGGACTCCAAGATTTTTGCTCTCCTTTTCCTCCTTGGGTTTCTCAAAGAGGCATGTGGGGCTTACGGTCTCCCAGTCTTTATATTTAATTTTTTCAGAGAAATTCTGAACACATATCTCTTTCTTATATTAGGATCCTCTATTTTGACTTTTCTGTGTGTTGCTTTTGGGAAAAGTTCACTCTGTGAACTGATACTTACGATTCGTGCAGTTGCCTGTACGTTAAACTTTGAGTTTTTTTTTTTTTTTTAAATACATATAAGAAACTATATGAGGATTACTTCTAGCACATAGGACTAATGTAGCAATCAGGAAGAGATTTTATTTTATACCTTTCCTTAGTGTTAGAATTTTTTATAAGAAACATTTTCTCAAAGATAAAAGCAAGTATTCCAGAAAGGGAAGAAAGTTATACAGAGATAATTAGCATTTTGATGGGAAAACAAGATACTCTCTCAATGTTAGGAATGTTGAGTTTAAAATGAGACCTGTGTTTGAATCCTAGTCTCTTCTTTCCTTGCTTCCTTACCTACACCATGTCTCTTATCTACCAAGAGGCTCCTTCTAAGCACTTCCAATTTTTCTTACAAGTGTGCACACAGCCCACTTTCGGACTTTTAGTCTTTCATCTGGGAAGTATCTCAACTCAGGCTTACCAGTTTTCAGGCTATGTAGGTAGTATGATAATAGAATGAACAAGTACTAAAGTGAAAAAAGAGAGGTGACAAGTTGTACCCAGTTTGGCAAGTACAGGATGCATATTTCTTTTTCTACTGAACATCATATTTGGAGGAATTACATCCTTTATCCTGCATACTTGGCTATTCACAACTCATTATTCATTGTCAGCCAGAAGGCCTTGTTCAAAAAGCAGCTCTTTCCATAGCTATACTGTAGTCGGATCTGAGTAAATGCACTAGAAATGGTAAGTCCCACCAAAGGATAACTTTGCTGTGATTGTTTTCAGCAAAATAAAGCACCAGTCATGCATCCTACCGGCTCTGACTGACCTCTACTTTGTCTTGTGTACTTTAGACTTTAAAGGAGATAGATGAAGTTGGGGACCTGTTGCAGCTGAAGTATTCCCGTCACCGGTTGGTACCTCTACTGGACAGGCCCTTTGACGAGACGACCTATGAAGAAACAGAAGACTGAGCCTTTTTGGTGCTCCCTTAGAGGAACTCTCCCTCACCCAGGACAGTATGTGGCTTTTCTGAGCCAGTTCCAGGAACCACACTTCTGTGGCCATCTCATGTGAAAGACAGTTCTGCAACTACTGAAGGTGGCCATCTCCAGTCTAAATGTCATTTTGTAAATAGCAAAAACTGCTTCACATTCTTCCTTTGCTAAATCTCACCTTTAAAAAAGATGTGACTCACTTTACATTTTTGTCCATTAAAAAACATTATTTTATAACTATTCTACTTGTGAAATCACGCTGACCCTAGTCTATTTTTTTTTTTTTTTTCCCTAAAAGATGACCGGTAAGGGGATCTTAACCCTTGACTTGGTGTTGTCTGCATTATGCTCACCCAGTGAGCAAACCGGCCATCCCTATATGGGATCCGAACCCGTGGCCTTGGTGTTATCAGCACCGCACTCTCCCGAGTGAGCCACGGGCCGGCCCCCTAGCCTTTTTTTTTGGCTAACCACACAGGCCCTTCCCCTCTCCAGCCACTGTGCAGACTTGGGCCTGTCAAGAGCTACTGCTGGCCCTGGCTCTGCAGCCTTGAGCCTCACCTGGCCCTCCTCCCTAGGGAGCCAGTGCCTTCCACTTACTTCCCGTCCAGGTTTGAGAGGTTGCCAACCTTGGTATCCCTATTTAACCAGTCAAGTAATCAACCAAGTATTTTCCCTTTAGTCTTAAGTTTAGTCCTTCAAGAAAAACAGTAAACAATAAAATTGCTGAAAGGCTCATTGTGTAAATCCCTGTGGCCAGGGCCCTCCTAAGGTTTGATCTTACTCTCTTTTGTTCTGGTCACCAGATGATTTCTTCCATCATCATCAGATATTTCTTCATAATGGTCATAGTCTGAGGATATGTCCAAATTCTAAGTTTTTCCCAAGCTCCAACCTTAATACCTCCCACCCCTTATTTAAAACACTTAGTATTTTATTTAAAAGCACCCACATCCCACCCTGGTCAGACCTCTGTGGGGAAGATGACTTTCACGTCTCACTGCTTTGTGTACAAAGCTGCTCTGTAGAGGGATGTGCACTCTTGGTGGGGTGAGGGGCAGGAGCAGTGTGGAAAGACTTGATTATTACTTGTGCAGGGTCTGTGGCTTGGGTCTCTCACTGCTTTCTACTTTTCAAAATTATGGCAGCCTTTGGGTGGGTCTGGGTCCAGATTAGGATTTACACTGATAAAAGAAAATGTTGGTAAATCCTCTGCTCAGAAATCATTCATCATGTTTTTATTTAAGGACTAAAGTGATTAACTTAGCCCTTTTAGAAGCTGACCCACTTAAATATTACTCTTCTAAATACTAGTTCTCTTTTATTCTTGAAGTCCTAAGACAATTTAAACCTTGCATCTGGGGCTATGGTCTTCCTGTCTTTCCGTTACATGTTTTTATTTTTTCTGAGTGCTGAACACAAGTTTCTTTCCTAACCTGGGATCCCCTATTTTGACTCTCTTTTCATACTATAACCAGGTAAAGGGACTTCTTTCAGAGAGGTTTATACTGCTTGACCAAAGAACAAATCTGAAAACCACTAGTTTAAAGTTCTTTTTTTTTTTTTCCTCTGTTGATCAAAGCTTTAAGTGAAGTGAACTTTTGGCTGCATTATACATACCCAAGATTGGGTTGTTTTTAGTAGTCATCAAGTATTCTACAGGAAGGATTGGGAACAGAGTGGAAAAACAATATGTGAAAGTGGTTTTCACATCTCTATTTTTGAAATTGCTCCTTTTATGGTAAAGATTCTCAATGCAAATCATCCTGGACTTCTTGTCATCAGCTTTGGTGTGTTTATGCATATACATGTAGTGGAGGATGTAAACAATTATTATTGTCTGGGTTTTTTTTTTTTTAATGTCTTGAATATAAGTTGTTTTTGGTCACTGTCAGTGTCTGAGAGCTTTAAGCCCTTGAGATATTTCAACGTTTTATTTTACTTTTTTAAAGAACAGAAAAGGGTGAATAAAAGACTCAAGGAGAGATGCAGGGATTATATTTAGCATGTACAAGTTAAAATAAAAGAGAGACTGTGGTAACTTAGTAACTAGTCCTATAAAATCAAATACGTTGCTAACTTTTTCTACACATCTAGTTTCCCACCATAGATTCCCACTGGAATGCCAGAAAGCTTTTGCACTGCAGTTCTATTTAATGGTGTAGAGGTAGGGTTTGCAAAATTCACAAACTTTAAGCAATGAACCTGCTAGTTTTATTTTGGCTTGCATGAAGACACAGAAAATTAAAATGTCAGTATGGGCATTAAAATATATATATATCACTTTGTTAGTGCAAAGTTATTTCAGGATAAATCTAATTAAGTTACAAGTTTATTTTGAAGAGACGAAACTCTTGTGATCTATCCAGGACCTCTGTGTTTTCTAGAGGACAAAATGTTATGTATACATTATACATGGCTGGTTATCTCTCTTGAAACTGTAATATAAATCTAGGGTCCAGTCACATCATAAGTATCATTATTTATCCAAGTACTTGAGCAAATACAAGTGTGTATAAATACGGTCATTGAGAATGAGTGGAAATCTGGGACATACACATTGGTTAGTACACAATTGAACATTCAGGCCTGATTTCAAGAATCTGATGGGATTCAACAGGTGTCAGTTAACCATTACTACCAAAGCTGATAGTCTGAGTCAGTAGAGGGAGGTTATCATTTTTTTCTCATTCTCCTTTAGCATTGCCTTTATCCATTTCAGGTTTATAAGACCTCTTTCAGCAGATCACATCAGGAACCAGGGAATTTATAGGCAGGGGACATCAAAATCACACAGTGGATCAAGTGGTAGTGGCAGTTTCTCCTGTCTTTATTTTAAGTGCTTTAACTTAGCTAGGGCAAGGACTTCGGAGCACTTTTTAAAAACATTTTGCTTTTCTTTGAATTAAAAATTTTTCCCTTTAAAAAAAAGATTCCAGAACCCCAAAGTACTGCTTAGTTGTTTGAAGAACACAGCCATCTTAGTCCTTTAGTCATTATCTTAAACTCTAATGATAGGGTGAGGATTTCATACGGTCAAAATAAGCTTCTTCCTCATGTAGTCACATAAATAAGCTTCTTCCTCATGTACTATACAACTAGTAAAGGGTTCTGTGTTAGCCTCATGCCCTTTCAGAGGCCAAGGAGTTGAACATTCTTCCAGTGATTTGTCTCTGTAATCCCTCCCTCCTTTATTTGGCCTTTCCTTTTTTCTGTAGCTTCTAGTTCTTGAGTTTTAGAATTCCAAGTCCAGAGAAAACAGAAATATGTGGTGGAGCTGGGCTATGAGGATCAGCAGATGAGACACCCTGGTTCTCCTTGTACACTCATCCTGTTTTTCCCCCTTTCCAAATTGATGACGCTCTCTGATCCCCGGTGATACTGGATTGGGCAACAGTGCAGAACTGCTGGTCATGCCACAGGCAGTGAAGAAAGAATCTGGGTAATTGTAGGAATTTGGATGGTTGTGGTAAAACTACCTAGAGAAAGTTAAGTACAGTTGTTCTCTTGTATAAAGAATTGCTATGACCTAATTCCCAGGGTGTCTTTCCTCTCCTAGTGGTCTAGGTAAACCAAAATGGGTTTTAATCTCTGGTTGATATAACCATGTCATTAAAAAATAAGGAAGAGTAGGAGTTTTCCTTCTGTCTATGTTCATAGAGATCAAGAATTGTTGAGCATTTCACACAGGTAAGATCAGCTTGGCCTAAAGCGTTGTGAAGGGGGGAGGTATGAAAATCAAGGTTTCTTCTTGGCTACTAAGCCAAGAACCTATAGTGTTTTTTTGTTTTGTTTTGTTTACCCCCAGCCCCAGAACCTATAGATGTGCTGCTACCTGCTTAATGTGGAGGCTCAGTGCCTAGCAGGCATCTTAGTCCATTAAGCCAGTTAATCAAAATAACTTCCACGTGGAGAAAAGCATGTCCGTGCTCCCCTCAGCTCTATCCACATGAAATGTGGGCTCAGGCTCCTAGACAATTGCCATGTGCCCAGTCAGATGGCCGAATTAGAGGGCTGATTTCCTCCCTTATCACACAAAAGAAATGCCAGGACTAGCCAATGAACCCTTTGCTTTAATTGCAAAGAAAATGCGGCTGTTCCTTTTGTCATTTCCAGTGACTTCTGTTTTCCAAGCACCTTTTGCTATAGATTATTTTCTAGGAAGGAAACCAAAGGGGCTAGTTTCAGACCCTAATGAAAATGTTTATTCTAGTTTTTTCTGAGTCTGGAGGTATCACATTGGCAGTCCACCCCTGAGAGTGACTTGGGTGGAGCTGTGGACAAGGTTTTGTTTACTACATAGTACACATAATAAATGTCCTTAAGCTGTGATTCTTTCTGGAATGATGAATTATAATAAACTGACCCTAAAGAATGCAGTGGCTCAGGGCTGGCCGGTTAGCTCATTTGGTTAGAGCATGATGTTACAACACTAAGGTTAAGGGTTTATTTTATTTATTTTTTTTATTTTTTGTCTTTTTTCGTGTCCGGCAACGGATCGCAACCCTCAGTGTCGCACCCGTACCGGACCGGGACCGGCAATGGGATCGCCACCCTTGGTGCTGCGCCCGCACCTCGCTCAGCCAGTGAGCGGGAACCGGTCTGTATGTGGGATCCGAACCCTCGGCGGGAGTGCCACGGCGCTCCCAAGCGGCGCACTGTAGCAGTACGCCACCGGGCCGGCCCTAGGTTAAGGGTTTAGATCCCCACACCGGCCAGCTACCTAAAAAAGAGCATGCATTGGCTCTTAAATTGCAGTTACTGTATTCTTTTTTTTTTTTTTCCTTTTTGTCTTTTTTTTTTTCGTGTCCGGCAACGGATCACAACCCTCAGTGTCGCGCCCGTACTGGACCGGGACCAACAACGGGATCGCAGCCCTCAGTGTTGCACCCGCACCTCACTCAGCCAGTGAGCGGGAACCGGTCTGTATGTGGGATCCGAACCCTCGGCGGGAGCGCCGCTGCGCTCCCAAGCAGCACACTGTAGCAGTGCGCCACCGGGCTGGCCCAGTTACTGTATTCTTAATGAAGCAATCCCAAAGCCCTGTTCTTTTGGAGCAGTGCAGGGAGGTTGAATGAAAGGTACAGATGAGCAGATCTGTGCTTTCTAAGTGTCCTGCCTCACCGTCTGCATGGGTAAGTGAAACCTTCCATGCACACGGAGACTTGGGCCAACTCAGAGTCTGCTTTTTCCAACACAATTTTCAGGTTTCTTGTGTGAAGTGTGGTTGCTTGGCCTGGGCATTCCAAGAGAGTGGGGAACGTATCACTGACCAGGGTGAAGTGATGACTTGTCTTTACCCTTAACATTAGGTCTGTTACCTCAGTAATGTTAAGCCAGTGGTTGGAATTATAAGAAGCATCCTTGCTGGTTCTCCAAAGGACACTGGGAGTCATCCTGTCAGTTCAGCCAGCGTGCCCACAGTCTTGATGATCCCTCTGTATAAAGGTAGCTAACATTATGAGAAGGGGGAAAGACAGCTGGCAGAACTCAGTTGTTTAGAGCATGATGTAACAGAAAGGTCAAGGGTTTGATCCCCAGACATGCCAGCTGCCAAAAGGAGGAGGGGGAAAGAGATCAAGCAGAGCTACAGCTATAGGAGAGCTGAGGTCTTGTTTTGTTGGCCCATATTCTCCCACTGACCAAGTTACCTGTAAACTGGAATGTGCTGTGATAACCCCTTTCTATTGTTGTAATGTTCATAAAATCTGAGAAAGTGAGAGAAGGTGACGTGTAAATAAAAATTTTAAAATTATAGTAATGTGTCAAAATGCTACTCTTTCTCCCTTACCTTGTCTCTCTTTTTTGCCAGATGATGATTTTTCTTTTTCTTTTTTGTTTTATTGGATGTCTGTGAAGCTATAAATACTGGGTTGGGATAGGTGTATCAATTTTGAGAGTGCATGAACGGGGACTGTTTCAGACAACTAAGAATAATCCCATGCAAATATATTGTTTTGCCCTAATAAAATATTAAGAAAGATACATCTACCTTTACTCATTCAACTGATAAATACTGAGTGCTATCTGTGTGCCAGGCAGTGCACTGAGCATTAATTACTAGTAACAGCAACAAACACAGTTGTGGTTTCTACTTTCCAGTAAACAAGCACATGAACATATATATCATTTTACAAACTGCTAAGTGTTATGGAGAAAAAGTGTGATAAAAAAGATTGTAACCAGTATCTGGTTTAGACGGGTGGTAGATAAAACTTCTCTGAGGAAATGGAGGGGAGGGTCTGAAAGAAAGTGGTTGGAGCAGCAGTAAGCAAATTCCACTTATAGTGATTTACCTAAGAGAAATGAAAGCATGTCCATATAAGGACTTGCACTTGAATTTTCATAGTTGTTTTATTCATGACAGCCCCAAACGGAAACAACCCTGAAGCCATCCATCATGGTGAATGGATAAACGAATTGTATGCATGCCAATATGATGGAATATTACTCAGCAATGAAAAGGAACAAATTACTAATACCTACAACAAGATGAAAGACTCTCAAAAACATTCTGAAAGAAACCAAACACAAAAGAATACATAGATAGGATTCCACCTATAGGAAATTCTAGAAAAGGTATAACTAACCTACTGTGACAGTGGGATTGCCAGCCAAGGGTAGGAGGTTGGGATTAACTATACAAACGAACTGTTAAAAGATAATTTTCAAAAAAGCATAAAATCATGACTTATGGACATTAAAGATTTTATTTAACTTATTAATTGAAAACTGGTAAGGGTGTTGGAACCACTTCAAAGGAGATACTGAAGAACAGAACCATTTATTTATAGATCAGGAATATGGAAATGAATGTGCAAATAAAGGTAAAACTAATTTCTAACACACTGGGAGAGGGAAATCAACTGGACTTCTACAGGACAGGACAGAATTTACATTTCTATATACAAGAATTATTTTGTTTTGCTGTCAGTTACCTACAACCTACAGAGCAATAGCATAAACACAGTGAAAGACTAGGGTCAGACAACCCGAAGGATGTACTGCATGTAGGCAATGCAGTTTTCCATTCATGCACAAGTTTTTTCCAGTGTGCACTGCAGGAAATTGTGGTGATAGGAAGGTCCTATGTCATGCTTGTGGTGGTGGTTACATAGGTGTGTACATTGGTCAAAACTCATTGAACTGTACTATTAAAATGGGTATGTTTTATTATGTGTAAATTATACCTCAACGTAGTTGACTAAAGATAACCAGCTTCATGGAGCCGGGGCAAGAACAAGAGTGGGTGCAGCAGGACCAATTAGGCTATTATAGCAGTCCAGGCAAGGGGCGGGGGTGGGGGGGCCCTTTGGCGTCCAGTGGTAGTGACTGACACGAGTGAGTGAACTCATCATCTCCAAAGTCTGAGTTTGATCTGGTGGAAGGTGCAAAGTGTGGTAAAAAGACAAATTAGGCTGGATGTGAAAATATTTTTATCGAAAAAAAAAATCCTAAGAGAATGAAGTGGCCTTGCACTTAATCTAGTAACTGCAATGTGCTGTAGCAGAAGCTCAAAAACCAGGTTTCTTTTGGCTAATATTTGAGTGTTTACCATATACAACGCATCTGATTAGGTTGAACCATATGGAATGCCAATATTTAACCCTTTTGACCAAAACATAGCAACTTCATATAGTTCGTCCTAATATACACTCTTAACACGGAGTCTCATTTACTCCTCACATTTGTGAGATAGGTAATACTCCCCTCCCCCACACCTTTAGAGGTGACAAAAGCACAGAGAGGTCAGTAATATCAACTATACTTAGTAAATGGTAGAAGCAGAATGCCAACCCCGGTGGCCGACTCCAGACCCAGGTTGTTATCCCGGCGATGCACCATTCAAAACACTGCAGTGTCCTTTTGGGAATAGGAGTAGTCTTAGGAAACTGCAGTCCCCCAAGAGTTTTACTCTGGCTCAACCAGAATCCAAAGGTTTTTACACCAATGCCTGGGCTTCCTGGGCACCCTCTCCACCACCTCCGGGGATCCATCAACCCTGCCCTGAAACCTGACTCATGTCCTGTGCCCCCTCACATGGCCCCTGGCTGGGCATCTCCCTAATGCCTTCTGACTGCTACTCACTGACCTGTCTGAAACCCTCCGCCTGCCCCGTGTCCCTGCGCTCACATTCCCTAACAGCCCCATCCCAGTCACTACGTTGTCACCGCTCCTCAGAGTTCCCGATCTTGATCACAGACTACGGTTTTCAGGTTTCAGTCACTCGGAGGTAGGTCATTATGCTGATCTGAGAGGCCTACAGCGCAAGGATCCCTGCACCTAGTGTCTCACTGGAAAGAGTGGGCAGCCCCACCGTTTTATCCAAGGTAAAACGAGGTGAAACCGAGCTGCAGGGCAGGATCATCTGAGCACCCCCCTCAAACGTGTCTCCCCGCTGTCCTTCTGGGACTTTATCCTCACAGCTGAGCGTCCACTTTCTCCTGGTCGTTAAAGTGCTCTGAGGACACTCCAAGGAAATTGGGTGCAGAATGGCAGGTGTTGGGACAGTGCCCTTCCCCTGGTCTCCACCGCCAAGTAGCAGAGTTGGAAAAGCCTTGGGGAAGTTACTTCCAGACTTCCTCCCCAAGCAAACCTACCTCATGCATAAGTAAACAGTTGCCCAAGATCTGCAGGCTCCCGCCACTCGCCTGTCTGCCCTCGAGGCCCTGCCAGTCCGGGTAGCCGGAGTGCCGTCAGGGAGGGCCGAGGTGGCGCCGGACTCTCCGGGCTGGGCAGGAGTTGCAGCGCGGGGCTGGAGCGCGCCGGGCGCCGGCGGCAACTTGCTCCAACAGGAATTCCCTTGGGGCTGCGACGGCGACAGCGGCGGGGGCTGAGCGCAAGGAAGCGGCCTGATCAAAGAAAGCCTCCGGGGGGGCCAGGATGTGTCTGCGAGTGCCGAGGGGCCCTCCTCCAGGCAGGACCGGGGACATCCCGGTGCGCTGACGCGGAGGGCAGTGGGGGCGCGCACGCCGCGGCCGGGGCCGGAGAGGGCGTGCGAGCTGCGCGCC
>NW_007726251.1:305628-330954 GCF_000696425.1 Galeopterus variegatus
GAGGGGCGGAGGCCGGCCGGACGCCCCCGGGCACCGGCGAAGGCCAGGTGCGTGGGAACCTGCAGGGGTCCCCGCTGTCCGCGCGTGGCTGTGAGCCCTGACCGGGCTGTGGCGGGCCAGCCCGGGGAGAAATCTCACTTCCTCTCGGGTCGGCCCGCTGCGGCCCCGCACCGCCCTCGCCCCGAGCGAGCCTCGCCCGCAGCCGCCCTGTCCAGGTGCGCGCTCGATGGGACCGGAGCTTTTCGGAGTGGCGGGCTGGGGCTGCTGAAGCTCAGAAGGTCAGGGGACCCCCGGTGCAGCCTAACGCGAATCCGCCGAGGATTTGAGCCCCTCCGGGTGAATCGAGACCAGCTGGGGTAGAGTTGGGCTCTCCAACGTGCTGGAGAGGAGTCAGCCACGGACTTGTGTATTACTGTGTATCACTGTGGATTTGGAAATGCAGACGTCGCCGAGACGGAGTGGGACACTTTCCTGGTGGGCCCTGGGGGTATAAGATAGAGACATGAGATGGAAGAGTGGTGTTGGCCATGGAGAGAAACCATGGTGTGTCGAGTCCTGCGTCTCCAGTCACTGAGGGGTCAACACTCTAGTCCGTTGCCCCTTGCATTGCGGTGGACATTCATCCCCATGGGGACAAAGCCGACCGACTTGTATCAGGGTAGATGCAGTAGCCGGCGTGCGTGTGTGTGGCAGGTGGTCTTTGGTCCTTCCATGCTCTGAGCTGTTCTGGAAGGAGGCCAGAGTAGTTCTACCATGTTCGAGATGAGGACATTGAGGTACCCAGGGCGGCGGGAGATTGTGAGCGAGTTTGGGCAGAGCTCGGGCTGTGCTGTTAGTGCCCAGAAGCCCCCCAGAGGCCGTGGGAAGAAAGGGACTGCACGCTAGGGTGTGTCTTAGACCAGACTTTCTCTATGTTGATTTCTGTCCCATTAAGGAGCCTTCTAGGTTTTTTTTTTTCCCTGTTCCCATCCTCTCCCCGCTGAAAAAAATTTTTTTCTTTCTTTTCTTTTTCTATTTGTCTTTCTATCTTTTTTTTTTGGTTCGTTGGTTTGGGGTTTTTTGGCGGCTGGTGGTAGTGGGATCCGATACCCACCCACCTGAAATTTTAATACCACAGACATGCTGTCTGTTTATATTCTATGGCCTTTTGGAGTGTCACAAAGTATTGTAATAGCTAAGATTTTTTTGCCCCCCCCACAAGATCCAATTTTTGCCCTGTTGAGAATGTATCCTGGAGACCAGGGTTTCCCAACCTGGGCACTACTGTTTTGTGTGGTATATTTCTTTGTTGTGGGAACTGTTGTCCTGTGCATTGTAGAACATTTAGCACTATCCCTGGCTTCTACTCACCAGATACCCACACCCTACCCTGACAGGGCCAGACATTGCCAAATGTTTCCTGAGGGACACCCCATTTCCCTGCCTCCACTGCTGTTGACAAATTCACAAGCCTCTAGCCAGTCCCGCCTCTAAGGCAGAGATGACAGCAGTAATAAAATTAATTAAATTGGCATTGTTTCTGCTCACTTGGCATAAATACTTTCAATTGTACTACTTATCGCTTTGTACTATAATTATTTTTAGTATGTTTGCCAAATCTTCCCTCAGTGTAGAGGATGAGTTTTCAGAGTCAAAGTGGTGTCTTAGCCCCAGTTCAGGGCCTGAAAGAGTCTTCAAAAACACATTAAAGCAAATTAGTGCCTTGAAGAACAACCAGAGCTTGGAGCCCAGGGCCTGGGGTTCTGGTACCAGTGTGTCATTAACACACAAGTGACTCACTGTGGATGATTTCCTTGCATTTAAAAAGAAGAGGCTAGGCCGGCCCGTGGCTCACTCGGGAGAGTGTGGTGCTGATAATACCAAGGCCCCGGGTTCGGATCCCATATAGGGATGGCCGGTTCGCTCACTGGCTGAGCGTGGTGCTGACAACACCAAGTCAAGGGTTAAGATCCCCTTACCGGTCATCTTTAAAAAAAAAAAAAAATTAATTAATCTGCTTATTTTTTCCCTGGGAGGCAATATTAGATCAATGATTTTCATACATTTTTGAAGTATCTCACATTAAGACATATGTTTTACATTGTGACCTAGTACATATATACACATATAACTGAAAAATATCATGAAGGCTAAGTCATCTCTGTGGTCCCCTCTAGCTCTGACATCGTTCCAGCAGTCTGTGTGATCTGTGTTAGTGCCCTTACACTTCAAAGTTGTTAATTAAGGAATCATTTTGAGAGAATGCAGACTGCTATTTTAGTGGCTTGGGTGGCATGTCAGAAATAAGTGGTTAGCCCGAAGACCTTTATGAAGAAGCTGAAGAACATAAAACCCACTGGATCTAAGAATGGGGAATGACGGAAGGGAAGTGAGCATTCTCTGGACCTTACAGAGTCTGTACAATTTACTTATTCATTCATTCATTCATTCATTCATTCATTCATTCATTCATTCATTCATGTGGCTGGCTGGTAGGGGGATCCAAACCCTTGACCTTGGAGTGTACAAATTATTTAATATGTTGTTTCATTGTTACATCATTTTGACATGGGCATTCCCCATTTTCCAGATGAAAATGAGGCACAGAGAAGTGAAGCTTAGCTGGGAGCTTAGGTCTGTCATTGTAAAGAGCCATGCTGGGGACCTTATGGTGCATCCCAGCATGTCATGCCTCAGCCTGCTCATCTGAAGTCTTGAGAAGAATCATTAGCCTTGTGAACAAAATGTGCCCCCTCTACTCTGGGAAGGCCTGTTGCTGAGCCTCAGTTTACTCTTACACTAGAAAAGGGAGTAGGAACCTGTTGTGTCAGTTGGAGTGCTGGATGAAAAAGCATGGTACACATGGGTAGTGACACCGTTGTTAAAAAAATGAGAGTGGGGCCAGGCAGTTTGTTGGGTGCTGGACAGGCAGAGAATGACACAGCTTGCCTTGGGTGTCTTCTGTTCTAGTGAGGATTTGAATACCACCCAAATCGCCACCGTGCCTAGCATTTTGTGATCCTTGTCTTCTTATCCCTATTTTAGGGTTGAGGAAACTGATGGGCGCAGTGACCCAAGGTTAAGTATGTGTGAGCCAGGATCTAAACCCAGCTTTCCTGAATCCCAGAGCCCTTGGGCTCCTAACCCTGGCACCCACCACCTCCTAGGCCAGCAAGGAAGACCTTGGGGTAGGGGAAAGAGGAGTTAGTGCCACAAGAGGGTGGAGGGGGTTCCCACATGGGGCAGTATCAGGGAAGTATGTACTGCTACAGCAGGGATCTAGTCACCTTGGAAGGAAGCACTTGTCGAAGGTATGGCCTGAGAGGGAAGAAGTAGAGGAAGGAGCCTGGGGCAGTGTCATGCACGAGGTAGGTGGTGTTTAATCAGCACTTCATTCCTGGCCCACTGTCCAGCCAATTGCCTGGAAGCAGGGGCTGGATTGTGGGAGAGACATGGTGGGTCAAAAGACCAAGGCACCTCGCCAGGCACCAAGAAGCCGGCATTGTCTTGAAGGTTGACTTTCTTGGATTGGGGTCTTTTTAGCCCAATCAGTGAGTGTCAGAGAACTAGAACCCAAGCCTGTGGCCTTGCCCATTAGCCCCCTCCTGCAACTGACCATTTCCCTGGACCTTGACTATGACCTTCGTTCTCCTTCCAGACCATTCCCTCTCTTAGGCATTGGAAACATGGGAGAGCTGGTTGAAGGAGAGAGGGAAGGACAGGAATGGGGCCCGGAGGCTTGTCTGCTCAGTGGCTCCAAGCAGGTCCCCAAGCTCTCTCTGTGTTACAGTCTGCTAATCTCGGCAAGTTCCTCACCTTCACATCTCACAGGGTTGTTAAGTGGATCCAAGGGAGAGATGGATATGAAAAGTAAAACATCCAGTTTGAGTGTTTTGTTCATTCAGCACATTCAGCACCACAGAATAGCAGGCAGCAAACCAGAAGGTGTAGCCCCTGCCTGTGTTAGTAAAGAGCAGACTCTCCAGCCAAACCACCTGCCTCAAATCCCACTCTGCCAGCCCCTAGCTGTGTGATCCCAAGCAAGTTACTTCACCTCTCTGATCCTTGGCTGCCTTGCTGTGAATCAAGGATGATCCTAGTACCTACCCAAAGGGCAGTTGTGAGGATTCACAAGTCAGTACATTTAGGGTGCTCGGGAGGACTGGCTACATAGTTTGTTTTTTTATTGGTTGGCCAGTTTGGGGTTGCAAGGCTGCACTCCAACCAATTGAGCTATCTGGCCAGCCCAAGGCTACGTAGTTTGTGAGGCCCAATGCAGGTTGAACATGTGGGGCCTGTTAAATATTTCAAGATGGCAAGAGCAGAGCATTAAACACACTGGAGCCCTGTGCCCGTACACAATTGCACACCATGAAACCGGCCCTGTGCTTGGATAGTGAGCTCTGTTAGTGCTACTCTTGTGATGATGAGGTGCTTTGAGGTCTCCCCTGGGTGCCAGGGTGGGTTGGGTTAGATAGTACATACTGATTAGGAGGGTAGCTGAGGGCTGAATCCAGCCCCATTCCTCTATCCAGAGTCCTCAGTCCTGGCTGAAGAGGCAGTGGCTGCTGGATGCTAGGTCTCCAGCACCTCTTGGGAGGCTGCAGCAGGCGACCAAGTATGTAGCCTGGCTCTGCGTGGATGGGCCTGGCCTCAGCAGCTGGGACTGTGCCCTCCGCCCTCCAGCTGGGGCTGGCCTGCACCTGGCAACTGGATCTCATTATCTGGAACAGGCTCCTGACCCCTGAGACACAGAGAATGGAAGACAGGGCAGCTATGAGGAGGGCTGACAGGCTAGAGGCAGGTTCAAGAAGTGCAGCAAGGGCTTGTGGGTGTCAGGACTCTGTTATGTTAACTGGAAACATGTGGGTCAGGGGCTGGCTGCCTGGCCAACCCTGGCATGTGAGTGAGTGAGTGAGTGAGTGTGTGTGTGTGTGTGTGTGTGTGTGTGTGTGTGTGTGTGTGTGTGTGTGTGTGTGGAGAGAGAGAGAGAGAGAATTGGTGGAGACATATCTCAGGATGTATCTCCTCTCTACCAGGGCAGTGATATCCCCCAAAATAATGGAATTGTATATTTGTACACGTGTGAAACTCCACATGTAAACTTTTCAGATGGGGGAGGTGGTCTTGTGGGACAGGACAGATGATCTTGAACAGGCTGGAGCCTCAGAATTTGCTTCAGAACATTGTGAGAATTCATCTGCCAAGAAATTCTGCATCAGTGGTGGGGGTGGGGCCTTCAGACCTGAATAAGATGGAAAGAACTAACACAGTGCTTGGTGGAGGGGTGCTCCTTATCTCTCCTCTCGCTCCCCTCTGAGAACCATCTGTCATCCATTTTGCAGGTAACATTTACTGCAAGGCACCCTTCTAACTCAACAATCCTGTAAGACAGGCACTGGCGTTTCTCTAATTTACAGAGGGAGAAACTAAGGCAGATGAAGTAACCTGCCCAGTGTCACACAGCTAGTAAGTATACAAGTTGGGATTTGAACCCAGGTCACATGGAGTCCAGCCTGCACTCATTACCACCACATTTACCTGTCAGAGAAGATGATGAGAGAGGACATGCTTTGTGAATACAGAGGATGGTGGCATGTGAGGGGCTGTCATCATGAGTGTCTGTCCACATGCATGTGTGTGTGCACCAATGCGTGGGTGTCGAAATCAGGCAGAGCTGAGTTTGAATCTTAGCTCTGTTCTTGTAATCTTTAAGAACTTACCCCTGTCCCCCAGCCCCCATAGCCTCATTTTTTTAAATTGAATCATAATTGATTATACATATCTTAGGGGTTCAACATTGACATACGTTGATCAAATCAATATTACTAGCATATATGTTGTTACAAATCGTACTTATTCTTTATGCCCCTTGTCCCATCTCTCCCTCTCCCCCTCTCCTTCCCCCCCACCACTGATAACCCTAGTAGATTTCTTCTTTCTTTCTGGAAGAGTAATGGTTACTCTGTTGATTTGTTGCCTAGATGGTCTGTCCAGTGCTGAGAGGTGTGTTCAGGTCCCCCAATAATACCATAGAGCAGATGCTTCTTCTGTCACTCTGAAATGGGCTTTGTGGAAAGACATCCTCTTCTTTTCTTTGGTCTCTGCTGGTGACTCTCCTTGTGTCAGTGCACCCCAGTGCCTGGCAGACCATCTGCACGGTGGTTATGGCATCTAGCTGCTTTCACGGCAGCTGTTATTGTGGTGAGCCACCCACATGGAAGTGATGTGTTTGGCATTCTCCTTGGTGCCAGTGTTGTGCCTGGTTATGGGAGGGGGGTCCAGTCCTCGGCTCCATACCTCTGCTCCCCGGGCGGGCTCCGAGGCGCTGGCAGTGTGGCTGGGCCGGAACTAATTTTTTGTCCTTTGCTTACTTCTAAAATGGGGGAACTTCCTGTGGGAACCAGTACTTGAGCTCTGTGGTTGAGCTAAATTCCTGCTTTGCTGCTGTTTCCCTAGGGAAGGCTTTTTGTGCAGCTCAGGTTTTAATGGTTGACCTTATAGGTACTTCCAGCTCTCCAGAGACCTGGTGCACTTGGGTTGTGTAGAAACTCTGATCTGGGCCTGAGTCTTTTCATCAAACTGCATCCCATGCAATTCTATATTCCTGACCATCTCCTCTGAGTGGTCCCACGCTGATTGGGGGCAGATCAGCTGTCCTTGCTGTGCCCCAGTGTTCTCCTGGTGGGCCCATCTCCCCCACCACCCATGCTGCAAACACCTCCCATAGGATGGACTGTGCACCAGTCCCTTGTGATGACTCACTGGCCTCTGAATGGCTCCCCTTTTCCAGCTGTTCTGGCTCCTCACTCCTGTGTGGGTCCACAGGAACCCTTTTAGTGGTCTTGCTGGCCTGGGGGCCACCAAGGCCCTCTTCTCCCCTGCTGCCTCCAAGCAACTCCATCTGAAGGGCACAGCTGTGGCTTTTGCCAGCTCCTGCTCTACGTGCTCAGCAGCTCCAGCCTGGAAGCTGCTGTGGCACGAAATGGTCAGAGCAGCTTTTTCTTTCTCTCATCGTGGCTTCTTCTGCCTTCATGCACTCCGTAAGTCTCTCCTTCTCTTCCTCTGAGCTCCAGCAGTCCCAGCTTGGCTGTTGTTGCTTTTTTATAGTTGTAAATTGGTTGATGTGTGGGAGAGAGTGATGCTGGGGACTGTATTCTGCCATCTTGACCGAAAACCTCCTCATTTTTATCATAAAGATAGTCATACTCACTCCTCAGGGTTGTTGGTGTTCATTTCTTCACTCAGCAATGACTTATTGAGCTCCTGCAATGTACCAGCCACTGTACTAGGCACTGGGGATACAGCAAACAAGGCAGACACAGCCCCTCCCTGCACAGCACTTCTACTCTAGTTGGAATAAATGACAGACAGTGAATAAGGAGCCCCAACAGGCTGGGTGTGTAAGGTGTGCCCACAGTCTGGTTCCATGTCGGGGCTCTGGGTGCTTTGCCCATGACCCCCCAGGCCTTACCTCCTGTTGCCAGTGTCCAGTTGCCTGCAGGCTTTCACTGGACCTGGCCAGCCTGAAGTGCCTCGAGAGCTGATCCTCACCCCTTTCCCCAGCAACTTTCCACCAGTGATTAGCTAGTGGGTAGATAAGTACCCCAGCTCCCTCCCTCTGGTGGGGTAACTCTGAGGCGCGTGCACCATCCTGGCTGCCAGAGGTGCCTGGTGGGATTGAGAACCAGCTGCCCACTGTGGTTGCTAGCTTCACAGAGCGTCTTTATCAGCTGCCTCCCCCCTGTCCCGCTCCCCCACCCCCTGCTGGTGTCTCCTGGGATCACCTTCAGAAGGAACCACTTGCGCTTGAATCCTTGTCTCAGGGTGGGCTACTGAGGGAACGAAGATGAAGACGGGATGTTGCCTTCGCCCCTTTCCACTCCCAGGAGTTCCTAGGGGCTGACTCACAGAGCAGGACTCTCTAAGAGCAGCTCCAGAGAGGAAAGGTGGTGTGTGTGGCTGTGACATTTTGCCAGGACTGGCTCTGTCCTTTGCTCATCCTGTGGTCCAACTGGGCACAAGGAGAGGAAAGGGTGGGAGGAGGGCTGGAAATGATCATTTTGAGCACCTCCTGGAGATCAGGGCCTGGCTAGGCTCTTTCCCCTCATTGTTCCCATTTCACAAATGAGGAAGGTCACAGAGGTTACATCTTCTGCAAGGACCACTAAGTCAGAAGCCAAGCTGCTGGCAGAATTCAGACCCAGGCCACCTGACTCTAGAGCAGGGTTTCTTAACAACAGCCCTGTTAGCATCCTGGGCTGGATAATTCTGTGGACTGCCTGTGCATTGTTGCATATATAGCAGCATTCTTGGCCTTTGCCTACTAGATGCTGGTAGAAGCCCTCTCCAGTTGTGACAGCCACAGCTCTCCCCAGATGAGAACCACCATACCACCTGCCACAGGCAAGCCCAGTGTCACGAGCCTAGGGCATCTGGATGAGCCAAACTCTGCATGACCCTAGACTCCTGCCACCCCAAGACTGCCTGTCTCTGTGCCCCAGAGGCTGCAGACAGAGTGGAACCGCTGAGCGAAGTCCCAGGGACAGCTAGGGCTCTGGTGGAATTGTGGGTGGCAGCTGCAAGGAAGATGGCACTTGGGGATGTTCCAGGCCTCCAGGATTGGTCAGGAGAGGGGTCGAGTTGTTCCATTACTCATCCTCCCACCTTCTATTAACCCACCTTTGCTGTCTAGGCCAGAGTGCTTTGACTCAGCAAGAGCATCCAGGTCCGGGCTGAGATGGGCCACAGCTGCCCTGGGATTAGATGTTTAGTGCAGGAGCCTTGGAGCCAGGGATCTGGGGACCACAGAAGGGGAGGTCACAGGGGGAGAGACAGAAGATTCTGAATCTCTTTTTCTAGTCAAGGAAAGAGAGTCAGTGAGAGTGGGAAACCCCTCATTTGTGAAGGGGATGCTCAATACTTTCACCTTATCGCATGGTAGTTATAGCATGGTCTCTGGGCTCAGACGGCCTGGTTCCAATACCAGCTTTACCACTAAATGTCTGTGTGACCTTGGGCAAGTTACTTGCCCTCTCTGAGCCTTAGTTTCTATTGTCTGTAAAATGGGGATGACAGCACCCACCTCTGAGGGTTGATGGATGAAATGAGTGTTTACGTGTGTAGGATAGTGCCTGGCACACAGTAAATGCTGTGGAAGTATTAGATACGTAACATTCTGACAATCCTTCTAGGTAGGAATTATTATTTTGCAGATGAGGTAATTGTCAAGTTGAAGGAGTTAGTAAGAGGCAGAGCTTATCTGACTCTCCAGACCAGTGTATTTTCAGCCATACCGTAGTGGCCCATGTATGAGATGGGAACAGTGTCAAGGCTGTGGCCTGAGTGTGGCGGGATCCGTAGGCTCCCAGCCCCTGGGACTCGTAAGGGTAGCCCTGGAGAGTACTCTTCCTGCCCTGGCACAGAGACGTGGGCAGTGCTGCAGCCTGGAGGTCGGTGGGGGCTGCCAAGCCCCCAGTGCAACACTGAGTAAGCAGACGAACGCTGGGGCAGGAGTCAGAGACAACCAGTATCTGCCTTTCACTCACTATCTGAGCCAAAGTAAGGATGTTGGAAAAATACAAAATTAATTATTTCAGTAGCTTGTTTTGCCTTTAGAACAGAACCTGCTTATTGTACCAGCTTTACTGATAATCAGCTGCTCTACTCCCACTTTTGTAAACGTGCTTGCTTATCACAATGACTGCTGTGCTGGCTACAGGGATGCTGAGAAAACAAAACTTAAAAGAGCCCGGTAACAGTGGTCAGAAATGCCAAGGAATACAGCTCCCACATGGACGGCTTGGGCAGGGCCATGTGGCCAGGGAGTGAGCTGAGGGGAAAGGCCCAGCCTGCCACCCATTCCCCTGCAGGACCAGGCGCATCCCCAGGGGCCTTCCTGCACTGGTGTGTGAGGGCCCTAGGAGATTCTGAGGCAAGTTGTCTGCAAACAGCACTTTGAACCATTGTCTTAAACAACTTGCTTCCCTTCTTGGGCCTCAGTTTCTTCATCTGTAGAATGAGTAGGCTGGATTACATTAATCCTCCTTTTTTCATGCCTCATGTTGGCATCAGTGTCAACGTGCTTTGTGGACACAGTCCACTGTCTGACAGGCTACACTCTCACGAACCCACCAAGGGCATTAAGGCAGGCAGTGTTTAGATTTCATGCTCCACGTATACACTGCAGAGGGGTTTAAGTCACAGTGTGAGTTTGTGAATCAGTCAGAACCCAGGGCTCCTGCATCCCCTTGACCAGCCTTTTCTGGGTCCACATGGGATAAGCCTGACCTCAGTCACCCACTTTCCCCCTCTCTCCTTCAGGCCTCAGCCTCCCCAGATCCCGACTCTCCTAGGGAAGAGGAGGAGGCACCACTGCTCCCCAGAGCCCACCTGCAGGCAGGGCCACACCGACAGAGGCGCTGGACTCTCCCTGAGCCAGCAACCCTGGCCCCGGGCAGAGCTGCCCCTCCTGAGACCCTGGAGGACACTCCCTTGCTGCTGGAGCTGCAGAAGCTGCCAGTATTGGCCAACACAGACTTGAGTACCCCGAACCCCAATATCCAGGTGAGAGCTACAGAAGGGACATTGGCCCAGTGGACACCTGGAGAGGAGCTAGGCTGAACAGCTCAGGCCCTATCCTGTATTCCTTGGAGGTGAGGGTGCCTGTGTGAGGTCAAAGGGCATGCTCCCCATGGCCTCTCTGTGGTGTAGTGGGAAGAGTACCTGCTCCTCCTCTTTTTAGCTACAGACATCGGGCAAGTCTCTGAGCCTCTGTTCCCTAGACCATAGTGAGGGACAGACAGCATCAATCTGGCAGGGCTGTCGTGAGGACTAAACAAGTGGGAAATGCAGCGAATTCAGGAAATTTGGGGGAGGCCTCCTGGAAAAGGCCTGATCCCTGCCAGGCCCAACCCCTTACTGCAGGCCCCTGAAGGTGGGTACAGAAGAGGGGTGGGCTAGTGGCATGGGGGCTACCACAGAGGGGCTGGCAGAATTCCATTCACATACTCCATTGCCTGTCCTAATCTCTAATGATAATCATTCTGCAGCTACAGTCTGCAAAACACTTTCATCAAAAGAGAAAAAGACCACCAAAGTATAGAATATAATATTCCAAAATTGTTTTAAAGTGTAGTGTCTATCTATCTATCTATCCACACACACATGCATGTATACAAAAAACTGGAAGGTTATCTGTCAGTGATGAGAGATAGATGATTTTTATTTTCTTCTTTATACTTCAGTTTTTTTCCCAAATTTTCTTCAGTGAACTCATATTACTTTATTATAGCCAAAAATAATGTTTTTCCAGTTCAGTTTCCTATAAATGATTTCATCTTACTTATTTCCTACCCCATAATGCAGTGAAAGAGAGCTCCTACCAAGGGCTGCTGTGGGAATTTGTCATTTTCCGGCCCTACCATGAGGACATGGAGTCTCAAAGCTGTTAGTGGTCCCTGAGGTCAGGTAGCCTGTCTGTGTGTGGAATTCCAGGCCAGCCCCTCTTAACACTAGTGGGTCTCGATCCTGGCATGTATTAGAACCACCGTGCCTGGCCCCACCTCAGACCAGTTAAATCAATCTGGGTCTGAGAGTCAGAATGTCCAGGTGATTCTCCTGCACATTCAGGTCTAAAGCCGTGTGTGGTCCCTGTGCCCTGAGAGCCCAAGAAGTCAGCCAAGAAAAGACAGCCAGTTTGGAGGAAAGGTTGGACCTCTCCCCTCTGCCTTCAGCCCCATCATCTCGCCTCTCCCTGGGGTCCAGCTCTGAGCCCTCCCTTGTTGACCGGCCTGGCGTCTGTCCCCCTGCAGGTAACCATCGAGGTGGTAGAGGACCCCCAGGCTGAGGCGGAAATGGACCTGTTGGCTGAACCCAGCAGTCGCTGGCCCCAGAGCTCTCCTAGCTGGCTGGCCACCAAAGAGCTCTTCTGGCCCCTCTTCTGGGGCTATGTGGAGGGCGAGGATGGGGACACTGGTCTCAAGAACAGAGCCCCAGGAGAAGAGGAGGAGGAGGAGGATTACCCTGCAGAGTACAGTGAGGGTGAGGACCAGGAGGCCAACGAGGAGGAAGATGAGGATGAGGAGGAGGAGCCTTGGTCTGGTGGGGCCACAGATGGCAGGGACCAGGGCTGGCTGGCCCCCAGGGACTGGGCCTTCAAGGAGCCAGACAGCTACGGTGAGCACCCCCGTCTTGGCATCCCCAGGATGCTGCCCCTGTAGATCCTGGGTGGAAATGGGGGTGGAGGAGAGGGTTGAGGGCTTCCCGAGTGGGGGCAGCTGGGGAGGCTAGGAGCTGAGGCACGTATATACGCCATCATCAGCTCAAAAGCAACATGACCAATAGGTTGCAAAGTTGTTTTTTTTCCCAAACAATGTTTGACCCTCACAACAGCCCTGCAGAAGACATTTGTTAATACATGTATATTTATATCTATTAGTTTCCAACAAACTGAGAAATATATAAATCCCACCAATCACAACTGACTTCATTTTCAGACTGCGAGTTGGAATCCTGGCTCTGCTGCTTACCAGCTGAGTGACCTTGAACAAGTTACTTAACGTCTCTGTTCCTCAGTTCCTTCTACTATAAAATGGGCAATGATACAACCTTTATTACATAGGATTGGTTCTAGAGAATATTAAATGAGTTAATACATGTAAAGTGGCAGCATATGACATATTGGTTATTTTAATTATTTTTATTAGAACAAGACATAAAAGCACAGACTATTCAGAAAATATCACCTAAGGCCTGCCAGTCCCCCATGATGATGATTTTTATTTTTGCATATTGAGGTTTGGGTTTTCTCTGGGTGCAGATATGTGTTAGGCATAATTGCAGCTGTTTTCCTGGGAGCCCTGGTATTGTGTCATTGGCCTGTGTTTCCTATAATTAAGATTAAGTCAGGACAGCCTCTTCCCGATTCACCAAAATAATGTAAGCTGACAGAATTTTCATGACTTTCAGCTTTTCTCCTATTAATTTTCCTTAAACTTTTTTTTTTTTTTTTTTCTTTGATGGCTGGCTGGCTGGCTGGTATGGGAATCTGAACCTTGATCTTGGCGTTTTCGTTATCAGCACCAGGCTCTACCAAGTGAGCTAACTGGCCAGCCCCATCCTTCAGCTCTCAGTACCAGCTTGCTCTGGCCTGCCTGGGAAACAAGGAGAGAACTGTCTGTGTCATTATTTTGGGGGTTCCAAAGACAGCACTGAATCTCAGGCACTGCATAGCCTCAGAACTGCAGGCCCAGCCAGTGTATTTTATGAGTGGGTCCCTAACATGGTCAGCAGGTCATTCTTTAATATCCCCAGGACCAGGGAAGTTTTGTCACCCTTGGACATAAAAACTATAGGTCAGAGATGTAGGGGGACTTGCCTGAAGCCACTATGACAGCGGTCAGGTGACTTCCAGCCCCAGATAACTTTTCCTCTTCATTGCTGTGTTGGTATGGGGGTGTGGCTGGGGATTGTGCTCTTTCTATAGGGCCACCTGATACATTTGCGCAGGCTGTTCAGTGCACAAGACTCCACAGATAAGGGACTGAGTGGGGCCAAAATCCAGACCATGCTCCATCTATTAGGCTGGGAGCACTAGCACGGGCTGCAGTCATCTAAGGAAGGGATGCCTTTGGCTAATTTGCACCAATGTGCACTGTGACCTATGTGCACTCACCCCAGGCTCTCTGCCTTGACCTTGATGCAGACTATGAGCCTCAGGAAGAGTGGAGCCCCTGGTCTCCCTGCAATGGGAGCTGCGGCAACAGCAGCCAACGGAGGACTCGGCCCTGCGGCTACGCCTGCACTGCCATCGAGTCCCGTGCCTGCAACCTGCCCCTTTGTGCTGGTGAGATAAGCCCCAGCCCCTGTAGAGGAGTGGCTGGTGTGGCTTAGACTCTGTGCTTGGACCCTGTGGGATGTGGGTTTGTGACCCTTGTATGAGGGATGGGATTGGGAGAGGGGACACAGGAAGCTCGCAAACATGGTGATCCTGCCTTGTCCCAGGCCTGTCCCAACTACTGTGGGCACCGAGAGCCTAGTGAAGGCTGGGCTTCCCCATCAGGAGCACAGATGTGCCCTGGGGTGCCACCAGCATGGCCTCCTCTCTTCCCAAAGGCACCAAGGATGAGGACACCTTGGGCTTCCCCGGTGAGGGGTGGCGGCCCCTGACCCACAATGCTACGGACATGCTTGGCCCAGGTCAGTTTGGGGCTAGTCCGTGTCCCTGGGGGTTTGGGGAAGAACCACTCTTAGGAGGGTGGAACATTATTGCATGGCAGAAACCTGGCCTCCATCCTCTGAGGCAGAGAGTACATCTTCCAGGTGAACAGCTTTCTTCCCCAGAAGGGGGGCTCTAGCATTTCTGGGCTAGGACCATCAGCCTTACCTAGCCTGATATTCCTACTGGGAAGAAGGTCTTGATGGGAGTCACAGAGCTTGGAGATCACCCAGTGGGGCATGTCCTCCCTAGCAGCAGGATGGGGTGGTGATCTGACTTCCACTTCCTGGTCAGTATGGAGGATTTTGGGCAGGCTCTGTCTGGGTAGGGGCATGCGGTGCTGTCATTAGTGGGTCAGGGTCTGGAACTCTAGGGCTGCTCCTTCTAGGCAGTTGGCAGTGGGCCATGCTTTCACCATGGCACTCCCAGTGTGTGTCTCTTGGCCTCACTTGCACCTCACAAGGAAAGCAGGCAGCTGTTGGTAGCCCCACTGCGTGGATGAGGCCTGTGCCTCACAGCAGAAGCTTACTAAGTCCATGTCATGCACCTGGCACTGTGCAGGGACAGGGGATTCCCAGGAGACTGCCCTCAAAGAGCTCTGATCTAGGCAAGAGACACACATAACCTATGTGGGCACTACACTGCCAAATGGGCCCAGAGGACGGGGTGGAAAGAGGAAGGAGCAATATATTCTGTGTGGCCAGAATCAGGTCACATTTCCTGAGGTAGGGAAAGGGGAGGAGGGTGGCATAGACAAAGGAAGCCACAGGAGGCCCAGAGTGGCAGCGACCCACCCAAGGTCAAACAGCCTGAGAAAGGCAGTGTTAAGAACAAGAATGAGCAAGTGGCTGGACTATTCAAACATTTTTTACCAGTTGGTTCAATAAAAACTGCTATCCCTGTCTCCACCTGCCCCAGTTCCTTCCCCAAGATCCCAGGATCTTTCCTACCATTCAGCACCTAAAGAGATGACACCTGGCACAGCAGGGGTCCTCCACAGCAGTGTCCATTCTGAGCAAAGGCTCTTGCTTCAGGCTGCCTGGGGAATGAGGGGTAGCCCTTATCTGCCCCAGCTCTGATATGGGTACCACTCCTGCCCTTAAGACCCTGCCAGGCCATGCCTCTGCATCTCTCTCCCTGTGCATTGGCCCTTGGTCAGCCCCCACCCCATCATTGGGCTGGTTGGCTCCCTGACTGGCTCTCCTCCCACCCACCCTGGACTTCCCTGCCCTCTGCAGATGTGGACAGCTGTGAGAAGTGGCTGAACTGCAAGAGTGACTTCTTAGCCAAGTACCTGAGCCAGGTGCTACGGGACCTGCCCAGCTGCCCCTGTGCATACCCGCTGGAGGCCGTGTACAGTGCTGTTAGCCTGCAGGACGAGCACCAGGGACGCAGCTTTCGGTGGAGGGACGCCAGTGGCCCACGCGAGCGCCTGGACGTTTACCAGCCCACAGCGCGCTTCTGCTTACGTTCCCTGCTGTCCGTGGAGAGCAGCACACTGGCTGCGCAGCACTGCTGCTACGATGAGGGCAACCGGCTGCTGACCCGTGGCAAGGGCGCTGGGGCGCCCGACCTCATCAGCACTGACTTCTCGCCTGAGCTACACTTCCAGGTTGACACGCTGCCCTGGATCCTGTGTAAGGGGGACTGGAGCCGCTACCACGCTGCGAGGCCCCCCAACAATGGCCGGGCCTGCACCGACAACCCCCCCGAGGAGGAGTACCTGGCCCAGTTGCAGGAGGCCAAGGAATACTAATGAGGGGGCTGCTGGGCAGAGACTGCAGGGAGAACTTTCCTGGCAGGCCCCCTCACTCCACCCCTGCCCAGTCTGGGTGAGTGCCAGATCTTGACCAGTGAGGCAGTCTGGTGCTGCATGCCCTCTGCCTATGACCCTGAGGCAGGTCAAGGCCCCAGGTGATGTGGTGGGGTTGGGAAAATGGTTGAAGAGTATATAGGACCCAGGGTGAAGGGAGGCAGCCCGGTCCGCACAGTCCCTGGGGGTGCACTGGGAATGTGTGTGCCCTTGTGTGTCTGCGGGGGCCTCCCTCTCCTGCCTGTAGAGAGATGCCATCCCAGCCTGGCCTCTCACTTTTCTCCCTCTTTCGGAGCTGGGCTCTTCTGTCCTGACTCCACACAAAGGTGTGAACCTGGCACTGCAGACACATCCTGATTCCTAGGACTTGCTGTGAGTCACTCAGAACCCCACCCCTACTGGCCAGCCTAGGAAGGGCTTGAGGGGGATGACAGGAAGAGCCAGTCCACTCATCCCATCCCACAGCTGCCTATGCCAGGCTGCCTTTCAGTCCTGGGTGACCACCCCTCCTTACTTCTGGGTGGCGCACATGCCGCTCTGCCTCACCCCCTGCTGTGCACCACTGCACAGGGGGGCTGTCCTTAGGTCCAAGCTGCCTTTTAGGTGGACGTCACTTTAGTCTGAGGCTGCAGGCCATTAGTGGGGCCTGGGTGGACAGATAGTTGAGGCAGCTGAGGCTCCAGGCAGGGACTGGGTCACCCAGTCCTCATCTCTTTCCTTTGTTCAGTGCCCTCCATTCTGCCTAGACTGTAGGAAGGGAGTGGGCACTGCCGCCAGTGGGGAAGTGGCAGCTCATCACAGCAGCCAGGCTTCGGGTGGGTTCAGAACTGGCTCAGGACAGTGTGCCATGCACCTGTGGTGATAGTAAACCCACTTTCTGGGAGGGGGAAAAACCCTGATTTGTAGCATTTGGGTAATTTCTGTGGTGTAAATACTCCCAGCAACGGCCCATTTTGAGCTTCCATTGTGAAGTCACTGAATGCACTTAGCTTAGAGCTGGGAAGAGACGCATATCATCGGCTCTCTCAGCACATGTTGTGCCTCTTCCTCGCTTCCCCTCAGCCTCAAAACCATACTTCCTGGCCTTCTGTGGGGTTGAAATGTGACGTCCCAACTGTCTTTGCTCACAAAAGCTTCCAAAGGTAGAGGACTTCAGTTTTAGCCCTGAGACAGCTGCCCTGAGGCTCTCTGGGATCCTCAGCAATAAAGCACTTTATTTTCTAATTCTGTCTGATGAATTTCAGGCCCCAGTAGAGCAGAGGGGTATAGAGAGCCTCCACTTACAGCCCAAGACAAGCTGTCATGGGTTGTGTTTGTAGTTACTTAACCCACAGCCAGCTCCTTTTCTCTTCCGGAGCCAGCTGGGCAGGCAGATCTGCTGGGATGCAGAGGTTAGACTGTAAACATAGCTTATCCCTATTCACACTTGTATAGGGCTGCCTGGGAGACCTGGTTGGACCTCAGAGGCGCATTCACTCTTAACTTTGGTCAGAGACGTAAGCTGCATTTACTCCATGAGGAAGTAGCCCCACTTCTCCAAGTACTCTCCAAGGCAGAGTTGCCCAAAGGACTACACCTACAAAATGAGAAGTGGGCTGTACCCTGCCTTAGTTGGTACCCTTACCAGACAGTCCACGGTCACTCCTGACATTTCGGGAAGGACTGACATGTCAGGGAAGTATAGCGAAGGAAGGCATGTCCAGAGCTGCCACTTGGTGCTCAGAGAACCAGATGTTTCCAATTACCATCACACCTAGAGGTAACTTTATTAGTCTGGGCCTCAACAACAGCATAAAAATACTCTGGTACAACTAGAATTTTATAGGGTCAGAGAGGGCAGGATCTCAGGTCACCAGATGGGAGCCAAGTTCACTCCCTTTCTCATCTGAAGAAATCAGTAAGATAAGCACAATCATGTTTTAATTATTTTTTAGTAGAAACTTGTTTTTAATAACAAGATAGGGACATCATGGAGTCTCTTTTCACAGGAACTGCTAATTCCCCTCCTTTTCTAATATAACTTACCTTGGCATTTAAATACTCTTTCCAAATTTGATCTATACGTGATGGTTGCCTATTACCCAAACTGAATTTAGCCCCATTTTAAATCTGTAATCTAAGCAACACACTAAATTGCTACCATGTCTGGCCACTGATGAGAGAAGCTAAAGAAAAAGGGGGGCTGGGTGGTTAGCTCAGTTGGTTAGAGCACAGTGCAATAACACCAAGGTCAAGGGTTTGGATCCCTGTACCAGCCAGCTGCGAAAAACCAAACAAACTAAAGAAAACTAAAGAAAAAGGGCTGGATAGGGGCCTTGAAGGGGCTGGGGAATACTATGAAATGGTATTTATTCAAGCTATGCAAAAGAGAAAGAATCACTGTGTGGGTGGCTGCAGGCTTAAGGAACACCTGTGTGTGAGGAGCAGCACAATTGGAGGGGTCACTGAACCTGGTAAAAGGAGGGTTTTAGGAGCAGCTAGTATCAGAGCCAGGATGAGGCCCACAAAATAAGAGGGCCCCTGGTTCAGTGTCAGGCACTTAACCTAGTGCTTTGGTTTTTACTAAGGTGTTTATAATCTCTACTTTGGACTTCTTCCTAAGTATTCTGGAACTCGTACCTTTCCAGCCAGGCATGAAAGGCCTCTTATTTTGTTAATGGTCTCTCTGTTTGGAAGAGCCCATTGATTTGACTCAAGCTAGAGTCCAGGTTCTTTATCCAAAGGTGTCTTTTTGCACCCCTAGGAATTAGATGCAAATTAGTTCAGTCTATCACTCATCTTGAGTAATTCAAGCCAAAATGGATTCTGGGGTCTAAACGTTCCCGATCAGAATTCTGATTTTCTCCTTTAACTACTAAGTTTTGGCCAACTCATGTTGGTAGGGTTAGCCTGCAGGCCTCACTGCCACCTAGTAAAACAGGTAAGAATAGATGAAGGAAATAAAAGTAGCCGCAGGAGATACTGTCTGGTTTTAGAGGGCACTGACTCACGCTGAGGTGCAAGAAGCCAAGACGGGGCTTGTCCAGGAAAGTGCCTCTCCCTGTTCAGGTACGTTTCCTCTTCCAGCAGTGTGGCAGTCTGAACTCCACTAGAATGCATACCCAGCACTCAGCACATAATTAGCGCTCTGCAAACGTACTGGGCATTTAAAAATACTGTAATGACACAGATTTCTTCCTCTTTTTCTGGGAGTACTAAGAGGCCTGGAATTTTCAATCCAGCAGTAGAAATATACTAGAAATGCACCAGCTTCTCTGTGGAGATGAACCCAATGACAAGGCAAATAGTGGTTTAGACTTGAGAAAGGCTCTGCAGTGATGGTCCTTGTTCCAAATCCCAACTCTGCTTAGTCTCAATTGTTGGATCTGGGATGTTATTTGAGAAATCCAAGACAAACTTAACCTATAGCAAATATAAAAATAAAATATCAAAAATAAATAAATAAATCCAGGGCTTAAGTTCTTGAAAAACAACTGATGCTAGAACCTACTTCAGAAGGCTACTATAGTGGTTAAATGAGCTAACGTAATGAAACTGCTGAGTGCACTGTCTGCCACACAGTAACCTCTCAGTAGACAGAAGCTGCCACAGGTTGGAAATCTCCATCTTCTCACATCTCAAGCCAGCACCTGATAATCATCTTTTTTGGCAGCTGGCCAGTATGGGGATCCAAACCCGTGACCTTGAGTTTGGTGCACTCTAATCAACTGAGCTAACTGGGCAGCCCTCTGGTAATCATTTCTCTAAGAGGTGCAAAGCCCAGGATGTCACCTCCACCAGCAATAGTGGCATAGTGTTTGTTAGCATTGTTACCCCAGAGCACCAACCCTACCCTTTTTCTCGTAAACAGGCATAACCTTTTTACCACTGTAGTATGAAAGGAGACTAGTTCAGGAATGCCTGGTAGTGGGAAGCAGGCTCCCTTCATGCTACTTAACTACCTACATGTACCCAAAATGGAGACCAGGCCTTCTAACCCCTCCTGTTTTCTTGAATTCAAAACCTTCAAAGGGGGCTGGCCCGTGACTCACTTGGGAGAGCGTGGTGCTGACAACACCAAGTCAAGGGTTAAGATCCCCTTACCATTCATCTTTTTTTAAAAAAAACCTTCAAATTAACTTAGTACCAGTCATACACTTTGAAATAAACGAAGGTTCCAGACATGGATGTTTTTTAAATTATGTTTATTTAGCGTATGTACACATAAAAGAAATTGCCCTCTGATCCCACCCAGCAAAAACATGCACAAACCCAAGGTATATGTAGAGGGCAGGGGCCCCGGCCCCAAGTTAGCGGTTGGGATGGTGCAATCCTGTGAGTCACAAGCCCCAGTCAGGAGAGGGCTGGACTGAAGTGTTGGGCAGGCTGGAGGCCCCTGCTGCTGGCCCTAAAATAAGCGTGCGCCATAGCCAAAGGTCTGTTTGATGCCCTCAAAGTAGTACCGCTGCCAGCCCTGCCGCGTCCGCTCCTCCTCAGGAGCAGGGATGCCTCGGCCTTCCATGCAAACCTCAGTTTCTCCATTCTTGTCAATGAAGGTCAAAGTGATGGTAGCAAAGTGCCCTGGGGAAAAGGGAGAGGGGGTAGGTTTCAGATCTAGGGTTTCCACCTGAGTTTGACTAGGGAGGAAAGAAAAAGTTCTGAGGGTAATAGCAAAAACCAAATATGCTTACTTACCCTCTGGCCAAGATTTAAACCTCCACTTCATCACAATATGTTTCTCAGGGACCTAAAATAATCAAAGAGCTCATTCTATACTATAGACTACAATGTGCCCAATCCTAGCTAGGATTAGCCATCCGTCTTTCATACAGAGTCTGTCATCTGTGCAATTATATTTACTTGCAAGAGACCTCAAATTCCAATATCTTTTGAAAAACAAAACATGGTTTTATTAACCAAAGAGATTAAATCTTTAATTTCACCCATAGAAGTGAGAAAAGGAGAAACATCACTCATCTGATCAGACAGAGGCTATATCCTGGGTCTGGGGCCAGAAGGTACTTACCAGATCAGTAAATTCCCCAGAGACGTTGCCATCTACCATGTGAAACTTCCCACCTTTGTCTGCTTCTAACATTGCAGGAGCATGCGTAAAGGCTTGAACCAGCTGTAGGGAAAAAAAAAAAAAAAAGGGGGGGAGAAGATACATGGCTCTTAGTGGAACCCAGGGACAAATGCAGGAAGCTGAAGCCTGCATGCTTCAACTTTCATTTCCAAAGATGCCACTCGGCCCAATGAGCAGGTCCGGGTTCATCCTCTATTCTGTTCCACCATAGACCAGGATTTGAGTTCAGTAACTTTCTGAATCCATGATGCCATTACTTTGGACCCATTTACTTTTTTAACAAGAATGATTCAGTGGTTCCCATTTACATGACCCAAAACTAGTACAGAAGAGAAAAAGAGGGAGGAAAAATCACTTCGATGAGTGGATTGAACAAAGGTGTTTTCCCCTTGCCCCTACTTGTATCAGGAAAGCCTCAGGGTTCAGCCACTAGTACCCCTGCATGCTAAGGGGATGTGCCCACGACCCAAGTCACCTGGAATGGCAGAAGTAACAAGGCCTGAAGGACAAGATTATATTTACCTCTTGGGTGGTAAACACTCTGTAGAGCTCTTCTGGTGACGTCAGGAAGGTTTCTCGAAGGGTGATCTTACAAGTGGGGATTTTGACGCCAACAGGCCTGGCCTGGGTTTTTGAAGGAGCACTCTTAGCCTGTGAAAGTGGCAGTGAAAACGGTCTGTCTAGAGTGATGGTGAAACTCAACCAACACGGCTTCAGGGATAGACCTATGATTGATTTTCACAAAAATTTTCACCTCCAAGTCTAATTATTCCAGAGGGTTGGAGGGAATTTGTGAGTGTAGGTATTTCAGTCATGAGGGGAACTTCTCCAGAAACATCCTCAATTCTCAGTGAAAACAACCACTCTAGCAGGAAGACTCTGATACTCATTAAAAAACCCATCAACCAAAGGACAAATCAAATCATCAGACATTTCTGAAGAGCTCAGTGTAATTCTCAAACAGAATTTTTATGCTTAAATAGCCAGAGGCAGTTTTCTCCCCACTTCCAGAATATGCTTCACTGCGCTGACAAAAGAACAACAGGGCTCCAAAGCAAGTACCAAGCCCGACACACAAAACTTCCATCTCTAGATAAAATATTTGCTCACACCACAAATGGCAGGCAAATGGGTGAGATTGATCAACTTCCTGATGGGTGAAGTCAGTGTTCTAACCCTTGATACCGTGATGAGACCTCTAATATCAAAGTCTGGAATATCAACATCCCAGTTAGAAATAATAGTAAGCCCTCCTTATCTGCAGGTTCAGCACCTGCAGGCCCAACCAACCACAGATCAAAAATATTCAGAACAAATACAAAGAAAAAACTACAGTGTAACAACTACTTACATAGCATTTGCATTACATTAGATATTATAAGTAATCTACAGATAATTTAAAGCATAAGGGAGGATGTGCATAGGTTATATGCAAACGCTATGTCATATTTAAGGGATTTGAGCATCCGTGGATTTTGGTATCTGCAGGTGTCCTGGAACCAATCTCCCTCAGAAATCTGGGATGACTGTATAGGTAAAGATTATCCTGTCTTCATAACCTCTTAATTGGTGTTTAATGCAATCAACAGTCACACCGTGAAGTCCCTGATAGCTTCCATTTGCTCTAGGAATCCACTATAAATGAAAAACCAGGTTAAAAATGGATAGACAATGGCACATTGAGGATTCTCTAAAAAGTGCCATGAAGCTCAGTTGGTTAGAGCATGGTGCTATTAAAATGAAAGTCCAGGGTTCAATCCCTGTACCAGCCAGCTGCAAAAATAAAATAAAATAATAAAATAAAATGAATAAAATAAAATAAATAGCGCCATGAGCAGATCATAAGCTGCTCTGGCTTAGAAGTTAGGGCCAGAGAGAAAGAGCTAAGATGCAGAATTAAGGAGGAGGCAGTCCCTCAACCCTCTTTGCAGACAGCCTCCCACCCTGTCATGTGAGAATACCACTTACCTTGCGCTCCTCAGTTTTCAGTGCTGGCTGCCCCGTTGGGTCTACTGATTCTCCATTCACTGTAGGTAAGATCATGCCCTGGGTGAACTCTGAAAAGATAAAATCCCAGCTCTTGGAAGTTATTTCTTAGTAGCTGAGATCTGGGGCTTCATTACAGCTTGGCAAACAAGCCATTTTAACCCTGAATGAGGTAACGACCAGAAAAGGCAGAGTTTATCTATTTTATATCTTTACCTTTGGTCTATGCCAGACAGGTATCTGAGCATATACTACAGAATGTAGAACGGCTGCTGAGATTATTTTAAAAAGCTTAAACCCCTGACTCAGTTGGAAGCATTACAACTTGTTAAATGCACATGAGGTCTACTATGTAAGGCAGGCAGTGAATGATTGCAGTGACACTTCAATGACTTCAAGGGAGGGCAATCTATCTTGTACCTATGGATGCGTTTAGTCCCTTTCCTCCAATATACCTTATCTCTGTAGAATAGCCACAACTAGTTATGGCACTGGAGCATTGGTTCCTCCCCCTAAAATCCATCCCCTTCTATGCTGTTTCCCTTTGATGGTCATTATATGTACTCCAACACCAAGATCAAAACGAACTGGCAGAAATGGAAGCCCAGGGAAAAGCCAAGCTGACCTCTTTTCTAACTATCTAAATATCCCCAGGGAATGCATATCAAAGATAGTCAGGACTGTATTCAAATAATGAGTCCAGGGATGCCAACTCTTTAGATCAGTTCTGTCTAACAGAAATATAATGTAAGCTTCAAATGTAATTTTAAGTTTTCTAGTAGCCACATTAAAAATTAAATAATACATGTGAAATTAATTTTAATAGGATATTTAACCTAATATATATCATTTCAACATAAAAAAAATTAGGTAATTTACTTTTTCTTTGGTACCAAGTCTTCAAAATCCATTGTGTATGTTATATTTACAGCACATCTCAATTTGGGCTAGCCACATTTCAAGTGCTCAATAGCCAACATATTAGATAATGTACTCTAGATCTTTCCTTTACTCAGATCTTATAGACTGACTTAGATATGAAATAGGCCCCCTCCCCCAAAATCTTTACCCATTTGCCAAAGAAAGGACTGTCAAGCCCCTTAATCAGAGTCTGACAGGTGGAAAACTACCTCCTCAAGGCATACATAACTACTCAAGGGATACCTGTTTTGAGGGTGCTGATGTAAATTCCCATTGCTTCTCTTAGAAGTTTCACCCCTTCTTCCTTCATTAAGGCCACGAGATTTGTGTCAGGCTCATCTTTGGCAAGGCTCACACTAATCTGAGTGAAAGATCAGAAGTAGGTGGTAAATAACTTGAGGGGCACCCACATTATGGAATGTGGGTGCTAAGCAATCAGGTAACTGCTGACATTTCCAAAGGAAATGTGTGAGGGTTGGGGTATTCGTACAATCCCCATTAGTGTTCCTTCTTGAGTCCTCTCTGCCAAGGCAAAGGTGGCTATTGTTAGAACCCATGTTACTAACTAAAGCAAAGAAATTAAGTAAGTGCAAGCTGCTCTGGAAACTTCCAATGGCATCATATACCTAGAAAATTATGAGATTAAGGTTCTGAATACTTGGACCAGCTCTGGGTTATTAATCTTGAATGACAGGTCATTTTTCTCATCTGAGAATAAGAGGATATGAAGGACTCAGGTGAACAGTTAGGAAATACAAACCTCTACTTCATCCACGCTGTTTTCATCAGACAAGTTGGGGATTTCCACATGTCCCTTGTACTGTACTCCTGACTTAGAGGTACCTGTCAAAAGTAATGCAATGTTATTAGTCTCCTCCTTTGCAGGAACAGTCTCTGCTCTGGAGTCCTAGATACTATACCACTTATGCTTCTTTTGGACAGCTGAACTGACTCTCTTTATTCTGAGAGAATAACACATGCCAGATGCAGTCAAACACCACCTCCCACCCCACACGCACACACTGCAGACATGTCTTTTCTCATCAGATTACTGGAGACCAACTCTGTTATTACAGTGAGACCCAGAGCTACACAGATTTGGCACTAGCATGAATTCTGCCAGGGAGCACTTGTCAATAGTCTATAGTTCTGCTAGAGTATCTGTTTTTTTTTTTTTTTTTTTTTCCTTTTTGTCCTTTTTGTGACTGGCCGCACCGCGCTCAGCCAGTGAGCGCACCGGCCATCCCTATATAGGATCCGAACCCGCGGCGGGGGCGCCGCTGCGCTCTCAGTGCTGCACTCTCCCCCGTGCGCCACAGGGGCGGCCCCCAGGGGATCTGTTTT